>NW_008705718.1:0-10742 GCF_000186865.1 Aureococcus anophagefferens
TTCCCAGCTAGCTCGAGGTACAATTTGGCAGTGATTGAATTTGTTTTCTCATCGATGGATTGGATGTCGAAAACGTTGAAGCGGCAATACACATCCCGCTTCATGGACTCCTCCACTGCGGCGCGCAGATCATTTGACCATGAAGCCTCATTGCCGCCTTCGACTCGTAACGATTGCAACATTTTCTCGCCTGACCACCCTTTCTCCTTGATGCAGGCAACGAACTCATTGGCCTCTTTACGCGCAACGGCCTTGTCACGCCTATGCCGTGGACGTCGAAAGAGGCAAAGCAAGGAGGGTAATATGAGACATCGCCACGCACCCGCTCGACGTCGCGACGAGCAGCCCATTCTCCCGAATATTCTCTTCGAATTCTTCGAGGAGCGCACGATTGTCCAGCGACTTGAGGTGCTTGCGCGGATTCTCGCACTGATGCCACTGTCGAACGCGCTTTCGACTCATCAAGTCTGTATAGGGAACCACCGCTGCATCTTGGTCCGGAAGACGTCTTGGTCCGGTCCGTTCACGATTGGATGGCTCGCAGTTTATTTTATACGGTCCGCTCAATCTTGGTCCGCGCAAACCGTTCATTCACAGTATAATTTTCGCGACCGGACCAAGATTGAGCGGTGGTTCCCTAGTAACTCGTGGTAAAGTTGGGTGATTGTTAAAATTGCATTTCGGTCCACCCTTTCGTATCTCCCACTAGCCTGAGCTAAAGGAAGCAAAGTAAAACCCTCCCTCAAGGGGAGGGTGAGCTCAGTTTCAATTAAAGATGCCAGAATGAAGGCCGACGGACCGCGCTTGGACAGAAGTCCGCAGTCTGCGTCGGGACGCGCGCGCGTCGCCCGAGTGGCTTTGTAATGGTTCGGTCGTCGCAGGCACAGCCAGGCCAAAATCGGCGAGATTCCCTATCCCGCTTTACGCGTGGGTTAACGCCCCGCCGAGGCGCGTGGACGCTCCCTAAACCCCCCGGAGGCTTATTTATTTTTTATTTTTTTATATTTTCGGCCCTGAGATATTGGATCATTGCTTCACTGAGTCAAGTTGCAAATAAAGTATGTGAATCTTCTTTGGTCCATGCATGCCTTTACAGGCTTTGGACACAATGGTGGAGAGGTCAGGCCTGCAAGTGATAGAAAAGTAGATACAGGATCCCACTATGCTGGCGAAGTTTTCCTTCAGCTTCAACTGATAGTCCGACAGTTCGTCGTCATCTAAGCTCGGAGGGTTGTCGATTTCAGATACCCTAGCAGGTTTGAAGGACCTGACCCATATGCACTACCAGCTAGAGCGCAAGCGCTGCCGGGAAACGCGAACGGTAAAACATCCCTCACGAATTTATTGATAGAAAGCGTAGAAAACCGTCAACGCCGGATGGCCTTTCGTATCTCCCACTAGCCTGACTCGGAGGGTCAGGAGAATTATCTGCAGCGGGCTATTTTCCCTGATTTTGAGGCAGTTGTGTTAGCCTCGCAAGTCAAAGATAAAAAGAAGTGACAAGAAGCGCCAAGATGAAGTCGCTCTGGTGCCGTTTGGAGTCTAGCCTGGCGTACTCCGTTCCGGTGCGCGCTCGCGTATCGCCGAACTCGATGATCTATGCCCTCGTGCCGAACCCAGCCGCTCTAGATCTCATTTTTGTTGTCCTCCTTTTGTTGCCCTCTTTTTGTTACCCAAGTGCCCACAGTCGCCTCAGCGTCCCGACCGTGACGCTAAAATGTTATCTTTATTGCGACATGCAACGCACTGCCAGTCTTCGTACGTGTCATTGTCGAGCATCCAGCCTGGTGATGGATTGTTCCATACTTCATCTTCGTCAATACAGGAAAGACAAATCATCTTTTCACAACCAGCAAGACAAAAATAACCCATTCCGTTGCCTGAATCGTTTGCGATTTTACCGCAAAGTGGGCAAATCAAATCGTCCTCGTCGGAGTCGGAGTCAGAAGACAAATTCTGGTAGAGGGCTATTTGTTCTGCGAGCGATTCACCCTCACGGCAATACTCCTCATAAGATGATGGTCTGAAGTCTAGATCTAAGTTGCGTTGCCAACATGGGGGACAGAACATCTCTCTAGAATGGGTCATGTCGTCAAGACAAGCACGACAAATCATCTGTCCACAATCTTGAGACGAAGGGCACAATTGACCCATTCTGTTGGGAACGTTTGCGATTTTACCGCAACGTGGGCAAATCAAATCGTCCTCGTCGGAGTCGGAGTATGAAGGCAAATCCTCGTCATCTTCGTTGTCACCACCACCACGCAAACGGAGCAGATGATTTTTGTCGTCCTCGTTTTGTGTCTGCTCCAGATACTCCTTTTCAGAGCAACAGTGTTTGCAGTCTCCAAAAGTTTTGCTCCACATATCCTCTTTATCGACGTAGTGCTCTCCAACTTCAAACCATGCTTTACCCTCGATGTCCTCAGTCTCATCGTCGGAGTTCAAAGCAGACTCGTCATCGTCGTCTTCAGAATTCAAAACAGTCCCCAGATCATTCAATCGCTTCTCTGTTTCTTCGATTTCGCGACGTTCTGCTTCCATTACACGCTGTTTTTCTTCATCCATGAAACGAAGAAATTATGCGTTGGAATTCATAGCATCAACGTCTTTAATTGCCTGAAGAGCCTCATCGGGCAGAGAATCATTTTCGTCGCAATGTTCATGATCATAGCGATCGTTGTCGATCATTGGAGAAAGTTCGTCGGCTTCACGTGCTGAAATGCGAGGTTGATGATCATTAAGGAAGGTTTGCCGAAGACGGGGTGGCATGTCCTTAATATATCCAACCAGGTCGTCCTCGTCTTCATCTTCGCAATCCCCACCACCACGCAAGCGAATCTTATTGTACTTAAAAATGAGTGTCGAAGGATACATATCCTAGTGACGTTGTGCTCCTTTTCTTTTCTTACTCACTAGTCTACCTGCTTGAGTAGGTAGTCAGCTAACTAATTATTACCATACCCCCCCTATAATGTTGCTCTTCATCGCCGCGGCGCGGAGCTCCTGGACCCGCGACCTTGGCAACGAGACATAGTCTCGTTGCGGGTCCATCCTCTCCGCGACGGGTGGCCACACGCTCCTCGGAGGTGGGGCGCCGAACGCGAGGGCGTAGAGCTCGAGCGCGTCCTCGTACTGCCGCATGTAGCGCGCGTTTGCGGCGTCGCCGCCGGGGGTGGGGTCGTGGTGGATGAAGGTGCCGCCGACCAGCGCGCAGAGGTGGGCGTACGCGACGGTGTACGTGAGGGCGAGGTGGAAGACGTTGTCCACAACAACCGAGGGGGTCACGTCGGGGCGCACGGACTTGAGCGCCAGGAAGCGGAGGAACTCACGCACGTGGAAGTCGGCCTCGTCTGCGCAGCTCGCCGCCGACTTCGCGCTGGCGCCGTCGTGCTCCGCGTGGAGGTACTCTTGCTCGTAGCGCTGCTCGAACGTCAACTCCACGTCGGCGTCGTCTGGCTCGAGTAGGTCGAACGAGAAGTGCTCGGCACGGGCGAAGGCAGACGAGATTGTTATTTGTTGTTCCAGTGATATCTCCGATTCCGGTATAGTCTAAACCGTAAGTTTCAATAGCTGGAATCCATTTTCTCAAAAAAGTTTCAACATTTCGTTTACCAGACTCTGGAGGACATTTTATTTGTTTCATAATCATTCTTCCGCTTCCAGCACTTTCACTTAAATTACCATATCCATTTATGTGATCAAATTCAGATGAGTAAGTATCTTTAGAAGGACATGCCTCGTTTTCAATTTCGCGGTTTGTTTTTATTTCTGTTTCATTTGTACTTACCATTATTCTTTTTTGAGAAATTTAATATAACCGAAAATGTTTGATAATGGTAATTGCTGTATCGTATCATCTTCTCCTGGATAAAGTGAAAATTCCTTACTAATTTTGTATGCTAATTTATCAACTCTATATAATTTGATATCAAACCACTCGTCGTCTCCATTTAACTTCTTAAAATGAAATTTGTAGCAATTGAATAGAAGTATAAACACCACTACCCACAAAACAAATTGATGGAACATGATTACATCAGTTGACTCAGTAGTGTCATCTGGCAATAAAAAAAGTTCAAATATTATGATAGCAAGAAGAACGTTACCTAAAAATGAAAAATAGGGTTTATCTTCAGGAACATAAAGAACAACATGAGATGCAATATACAAAATTAACATGAAAGTAAAAATTTTATAATAAACGATCTTCATGTTGGCTCTTTCATCTTTCCTGAAAAATGTATTGAATAGAAAGGCGAAAAAAATTGGAACTAAGAAAACCAAAGTATATTCTATAATTACATTTACCATTAAAACTATAAAGTATTTAAAAAATTATTTTTGAATTCCAAAATATATAAGTCAATCTTCGCAACAATATATATCATGCTTGACGCTCTTGTATTTTGGACAGGATTCATCATTGTTCATCAGATTCTACGGAATTCTGTTCCATGAAATTTTTCACCAAAATAGCTTTCATGTCCAGGATTATAGAAATAGCAGTTTTCAGTTTATGCTCATTTATTTCACCTTTTGTTATATCAATCAAATGTTTTTGGTATTTAGGCGACAAGCCTTTAAAAATTTTGGTATTTAGTTGTCCAGCTTCATTTCTACAATAAAAAATGTTTAAATGATCAATACATATAACGTCTCCTTCGTTTTGTATGAGGCCTTATCAAACGTTCGGGTCCGGGACGGGGTGCGCGCGGAGTCCTCGCCGCACGCACGGCAGGCGCCGCAGCGCGGCGAAGGCGCTGCCGTCCTCGACGAGGTGGCGAAAAAACGCGTCGCCCTCCTCCCTCGTGGCGAGCAGTTGGCGTTGCTGCCGAGGCGCACCTCCGCCGCCACCACCGCTGGTGTAGGCCACGACGTACAGTGGGAGCACTTGTGTGGCGCCACTCTCGAAGACGACGAAGATCGAGGGGTCGTCCACGTCGTCCACGGCCGTGTCGTGGTGCACCGTGGTCGAGCCCTCGCGCAGATCCGGGCGCTTCATAGATTTCCGACCCGTGCAGCTCGAGCCAACGGCCACCGCGCTCAGGAACATGTGGTGCCACCCCGAACCGCTGTCCGCGGGAGCGTAATTGTGACTGTAGCCCACGTCGCGCGCTTGGTACACCCCATCCCCGTAGACCCGGCCGTGCGTCGCGTGGAGGCGGTGGTCAAAGCCCTGCGCCGCAATCGTGCGGCACGGCTCGGGGTGGGCGCACCCGTGGAACAGCAGCCGCTGTAGCGGCTCCACGCCACCGTGTCGTGCGGCAACGGCCTTGACCGAGCCGCTGTAGCGCGCGTGAAGCGACATGTTGCGCAGCCTATAGACCTCGTGGACCTGGAAGCCCCCGCCGCCGCGCAGGGCAAAGTGCGCGGCCACGGCATCGAACTCTTCCTGGCCAGGGCGCAGAGCGGCGATATCCTGCGTGTCCCGGCGCAGCGTTTCGCCCGGCACCTGAACCGTGACGACGCTCCCGGGAACCGCGCACGCGGGCAGCGCGATGATGTGCCTCCCCACCTGCATCTTGCTGCCCGGCCCGAGACCAGGGGGTACGGTAATGGGCACGTTGACGGTGGAGGCAGCATTCTGCCACGGCAACGGCGGCGCTCCGACGTCACGGCCGAGGAGCTCGTGCAGGAAGCGGTCCTCTTCGATCGCCGCGAACGCGGCGTCCACCTTGCGCCGGAGCGAGGGCGTAGCGAGCACGAACTCCGCGGCCCGCTCCGGGGTGATAAAAGAAAGGGCCAACCGAACTGATGCCTCGGTCGGGACCAGCACCTCCCGGGCGGCCGGGGCGGGCGCTGCAGCTCCACCACCGAATGCGCCCGGGGTGGGCCCAAAGAGGCTCGCGCCGGAGAGGCTCGCGCCCGGCTGCTGGCCCGCGGGCGTCGACGGCGGCGCGCCGAAGCCGCCGAAGGCCGGCTGCGCGGCGGGGGGCCCAAAGGCCGGGGGCGCGCCGAAGGCGGGCGCCGCGCCGCCCGCGGGCGGGAAGCCGCCGAAGGACGTCGTCGCGGAGGCGCCGAAGGTCATCGCCGTTTGCTGAGGGGTGCCGAAGCCCCGCTTGGTTTGTTGTTTGTCTCGAACACATTGTAAAGCGTGCAATCGATCTATTCTTGTATTTCCGTCCACTTGGCCTTTCGTATCTCCCACTAGCCTTCAGGAGCTAAAGGAAGCAAGTAAGATCCTCCCTCGAGGGGAGGTTGAGCTCAGTTTCAATTAAATATGCCAGGATGAAGGCCGACGGACCGCGCTTGGATGGCGCAGCCACCTCAGCGGGGATGGAGGAGGGTAGGGCAGGGCGGGTGCTTCATCTGTGCCGAAGGAGGGTGGTGGGCGGGCCAAAAAAAATATAAGCCGCGCCACCCCGGACCCCGGGGAAGCGGCGAGCTGGGAGAGGACCACCACAACCAGCAGTTTTATTTAGCTGGATGATGATAGGTGGTCTAAACTCACTAACTCGTTACCGGAAACATATTGTACTGCCGTAAATGCAATTTCCGTCCACTTGGCCTTTCGTATCTCCCACTAGCCTGAGCTAAAGGAAGCAAGTAAGATCCTCCCTCGAGGGGAGGTTGAGCTCAGTTTCAATTAAATATGCCAGGATGAAGGCCGACGGACCGCGCAGGCTAGGAGACGCCTCTGCCGGAATAACAGCTGCAGCGAACAGTCAAGTGGAGAAGCTTATGGGCGGAATTACGAAGCGGAGCGGTAGCAAGTCTCTGTCCGACCCGCTGATGATAAGTAGGTTTGAAGAGCTGAGAGTTTGCATGCTGACCTATTGCGGTAACAATCCACCAACCGCAGGCGTTTGTGCGGGTTACCCAGCCGGACGAGCATTGGCGGTGTGGTCCACGAGGACAAGGTCCTCCGCATGGAGCATCTCCACATCTTCCAGGCAGGTCACAAGTTGGGGTGGGAACAAATTATGGCAGCGGACGAGTTGGTCATCCACATCCCAGGCTCCAAAACAGACATCTACAACGACGGTTACAAGCTCAATATCAAACTGCGAGCAGGTGACACGCCGTCTGACATCAACCCGTTATGCCTCCTTAGGCAGCTGTACACAATGAACCCAGCCCGCTTCGGAGCCAACGGGTCCAAGCGGCCCGTGTTCTGCTTAGCCTGCGGTAGGGTCCTGGAGCGTAGCACAGTTAACACAGCGCTCAAAGCAGCGGCGGTGGCTCTGGGTCTGGACCCTGCTGATCACGCCACCCATTCGCTGCGGAGCTACAGCCTTGTATGCCATGGGGTGGCCCCCTTCAAAGATCCAGCGTCGAGGGCGGTGGCTGTCTGATTGTTGGTTACTGTATATTTGGCCGGACAGGGAGGAGGCAACAGGTCTCATGGAAGACGTGGTCTCCAGTCCGGCCCCCTTGTTCCATATTTAAAAAAAAAGAAAAATTACTTTCCTCATTATGTTGCAGAAGTATGGCTGAGGTGGCTGCGCCATCCAAGCGCGGTCCGTCGGCCTTCATCCTGGCATATTTAATTGAAACTGAGCTCAACCTCCCCTCGAGGGAGGATCTTACTTGCTTCCTTTAAGGCCAAGTGGACGGAAATTGCATTTACGGCAGTACAATATGTTTCCGGTAACGAGTTAGTGAGTTCATCATCCAGCTAAATAAAACTGCTGGTTGTGGTGGTCCTCTCCCAGCTCGCCGCTTCCCCGGGGTCCGGGGTGGCGCGGCTTATATTTTTTTGGCCCGCCCACCACCCTCCTTCGGCACAGATGAAGCACCCGCCCTGCCCTACCCTCCTCCATCCCCGCTGAGGTGGCTGCGCCATCCAAGCGCGGTCCGTCGGCCTTCATCCTGGCATATTTAATTGAAACTGAGCTCAACCTCCCCTCGAGGGAGGATCTTACTTGCTTCCCTTATTGCCGGCCTCTCCTCTCCCGGACCCGACAATACAGTCTTTGTCGGTGAGCACGTCACCGTTCGATATACATGGGGGCATCGCATCACGTTGCCCACTTCATCAATTTTTGTTTGTTTTTGACGCACGCCGTCCGAGCGCCCGGATCAATGGTGCTCTCGAGCACGTGCTTAGAGTACGCTTGGCCGGTGCCCGTTGTCACCGCCTCCCAAACCTGAGGGCCAAGGTTTGCTACCTTAGTCGACGCATCCGTGATCTTAACCAAACCGTCGCCGCTCTGTCCGTCGAGGTCGATCGCCCGCCAGCGCCGAAGGACTCGGACCTGTCGTTCTCGTACCAGGCGACCGTGTCGTCACGGTAGGACGCCGACAGCGCGTCCATGTCGCCGTCGTCGTCGACATGGCGAAGACGGAGTAAGCTTCGTCCGCGAGCGTCGTAATGGCGCGCTCCGTGAAGGACTGGGAGCCATCGTTCTCATACCACGCGACTGTGTCGTAGCCTGCGTCTGCTGATGGCACGTCGACATCGCCGTCGCCGTCGACGTCGATCGCGAAGACAGAGAACGCGCCGTACGCCAGCGTCTTGATGATGCGCTCGGCAAAGAACTGGGACCCGTCGTTCTCGTACTACGCGACCGTGTCGTCGTTGTAGGACGCCGAGAGCGCGTCCACGTCGCCGTCGCCGTCGACGATCGTAAAGACTGAGTTGGCGCCTTCGGCGGATTTGGTGATGATCCTCACCGAGAACGAGACGCTGGCGCAGCTCACGGTCGGCCGCGGAGTCGGTGCGGCGGTGATCGTCGGCGCGGGACTCGCAGTCGGCGCGGGGCTCGCGGACGGCGCGTGCGTGGCGCAGTCGCTCTCGTACCAGGCGACATTCTCCGACAGCGCGTCTACGTCCCCGTCTCCGTCGAGGTTGATCGCGAAGACAACAAAAGCGTAGTCCACGAGCGTCATGATGATGTGCTCCGTGAAGGACTGGGAGCCGTCGTTCTCGTAGCATGCGATAGTGCCCTCGCCCCGAGCATCGCCCGACGACGTCGAGAACACGTCCACGTCGCCGTCGCCGTCGACGTCGATCGCAAAAATAGACTGGGTCACGCCTCTTGGACAAGAATCTCCCCTTTTGGTAGTAGTTTTATGCTGATTTAGGACTCATTTCTCCGATTTTGGTAATATTATTGTGATTTAGGACTCATTTCTCCCTTTATGGTACATTTTGTTAATGGACTCCCTTTTCCCAAAATGGTAGAAAAGCCGTGCCCACGCTCGCTTGGTTAGGTTCAGCCGAGAATCCGTCAAGGGAAACATTAACCTACCCTCCTAAATCCTGTGATTTTACTTGACCTTTTGTATGTGGCTACAGTGGTCAAACCACCGCATTCTTGTTTGGAAATTTCTGATTACTTTTAATGAGTGATTTAAAGCGAGCGCAGAGCAACCTCAATCAAACGAGTGGCCGATAGCTCGCGAAGCGAGCTTGCCGGCCGTATGGCTTAGTCGCCTACTTGTATCTTTTGTATGAGGATACGTGGAAAAGGTATCCTCTTCTTTCTTTTCTCTTGCACACTTCAGTGACCGAGGAGTCTGGGGGTTGCGTTCGCATCTCACCGCTTAGTGTCGCTAGATCCCCGCCGGTTGGTAGGGCAGTGTAAATATCTACCTTTCTAGTCTACTGCAGTGAAGGCGCTTACATTCCTTTACATAAGCAATGAACTCTATTACAATTAGCTTGAGCTTTTTTTTAAAATATTGTGCCGAGGAGGGTAGGGCAGCCCTGGCGGGTGCTTCATTTGCGCCGAAGGAGGGCTAAAAAAAAAAACGTGCCACCCCGGTCCCCGGGGCCCCGGGAAGCAGCGAGCTGGAGAGACCACCACCAGCAGTTTTATTTAGCTAGATTACATTGGTCGGGTGGTGCACCAGTTGGTGCGTGAGAATCATCTGCAGCTAGTTGAGTTTCCTGATTTTGAAGCAGCTGTGGCGGCGCTGTCGCAAGCTGTTCAGAACCGGGCTGTGGAGACGGGCGTCGAATTGTCGATTTGTGACGAGGAGCGGGCACCTGACCAAGTCGTGGGTGATTTTCGGGTGAATGACAAGGAGTTGAGTGCTCCTGTCACTATGGCACAGGTCCAGAGCATGTTGGATACGCGAGATGCGACCAACGAGCGAGACTTCGAGACGATGCTGGACAAGAATAATGTAACGTTAACAGCCAGCATTACAGAGATAGTGAAGCAGCAACTGACAGAAGCGCTCGCGGCGGCCCGCGAGCGGCCGCCGCAGGCCGCGGCCCCGGCGCCAAAATCCGTTTAGGTAATCTTGATCCTAATAAGAAAACGGGGTTGGTAGAGTTGGGGTTCGTCAGCCTGTCGTGCCTGTTGAAGGTGAAAACCACACTAGAAGAAGACAAGCTTGGAATACCAGAACTTGACGCTAGGTTCAATGTGAGGTTGGCTGTACCAAATATTGCATAGCCACCGAGGCACCGTCCAATAATCAGAGCAGTCCGTGTTCAGCACCTCATACATATCTTGATTGACCGCACTACAACTCTCCTGGCCGCTGTCCTGATACTGTTGAAACTTGTCCCTTAACGCGTTATGTATGCGGATGCTTTTGGCTTGAAATAGCGCGTACGCAGTTTTGACTAAATTCGGAAAAATCATCTTGAAAAATCTCGCCACCGTCGATTCTGATAATTTCTTGTAATTATAAAAATCATCTAGGTAGACGGCGAATGCCATTAAAATCGGGTGGTTGACGTTCCCGGCAAAATACTTGTATGACATCCAAGTCATGACATCCGCTTTATCACCGCGAACTGACAGCGATACACTGGGGCCTTGGATTTTGACTGCGTGCCA
>NW_008705718.1:11474-13027 GCF_000186865.1 Aureococcus anophagefferens
GGGCTGCGGAAGGGCGCCCCGTCGGGGCGTGACGCCATGCCACAAGGCGCTTCTCGCGCGGCCGCTGCTTGCGATGATGTCGGGCCGGATGAGCTGCGCGCGATGGAGGGTGAGTTGCACAGGTTCTTGCACAAGCTTACCGACGGTAACGCGGCGCATGCGGTGAACATAATGACCACCGCGTTGCGTTACATTCCTCAAAGTAATTTCGAGGTGCGGCCGAATCCATTCGGTTCTTACGGTGGCTCCCTTGACTTTGTTGGTGCTCCCTATGGTCTGGAGCCTGGTGCACTTCGTGCTGCTTCTGATGAGATTGTGCGCAACTGGGATAATGTGGAGATTCGTATAAAACAATTTTGGCACGGCTTCGAGTACGGTGTGCTACAAGACGAGGATGCGGATGCGTTTCCTGCTCACGTCAGGAGAATGCCCAGACAAGTTGCCTTTAATCTTAGCTCAGGGCGAGCGCGGGAATCGAAATTGTTTCCATGTCTTCGGCAAATTCTGCACACAATTCTAGAACGTGTCCGTGTGCTCGGGTTTCATTTGACACTCATGGACTTGCACGTGCTCCGGCAGTCTTCAGAACACGCATGTTTTGAGGAGCATCTCGATCTACACAATGCCAATGATGTCGCCATAATCTGTGTTCTTTCTAGAAGTGATACTCACGATGAAAGTGAAGATGCGGAAGAGTACGCTCAGGAAAAAAGTGGAGTTCACATCCGGACGTTACCTTTGTCTCAAACATGTCCCAAAGTACGTTTTTCATGGTTGTGTGTTGTGATGGAACTTTTGTAGGTGTGGCTGCCTTTAAAGCAGCCGGGCGACGGTGTCTTAATTCGCGGGAACAAGCACTACCATATAACGTGTCCTCCCCCGGACGGAGTTGAGATTTTGAAGCTAGTTCTATTTTGCTCGGAGGACTAGGATGCAAGCGTTAAAAATGTAAGTAGGTTGGGGGATAGGCGAGCGAGGTCGGTTGGGAACGTAACTAGTGGAGTTTTAGGTGCCAGCTCAAGCGTAGTTTCGTAGTGCTTCAATTGAGGTCTTTACGTTTTACGTTTCTTTGCTGCTATTTTTTCGCGTGTCTCTTGTGTCTTCCTGAGTTTCTCCTTGGCCTTCTGTGCTTCCGTGTCAGCTCTGTAGCCTAGCAGTTGCACGTACCGCGGCGTGCCACACCAGTGCTGATAATCGCACTCGAGCGGGGCTACTGGCTCGCCGGATAGTATGGTGCCCTGATTTTCACGATTTCTGCATGGGAGGCACCTGCACGCTATGAATCTGGTTTCAATAAACATCTTCTTTTTGCCATCTTTGCCCGTGCAAAACAGATCATCAGGATCTGACTCGGAGTCCACGCGCGCCAGGGGATGTTCTTTCGGCTCTGGCGTCCACGGGGCTTTGATCCTAACGCAATACAGCTGGCTTGAATGCGCGTTCGGAGCATCATAGTGGATGCCTCCATTAACTTCGTCTACAGTTGCCCAGCCTTGTACGTCCGTGTCCTCGTGTTTCGCTGCGCCGTCGTTGTAGCCCCCATATATATAACA
>NW_008705719.1:0-2484 GCF_000186865.1 Aureococcus anophagefferens
CGTCGCGCACGGCCTCGCGCCGCCCCTCGAGGAGGCGCCCCTCGAGGAGGCGCTGGAGGCCGCCGCCGAGGACGAGCGCCTCTCCGCGGGGCAGGCGTTCGCGCTGCTCAAGGCCGCGGAGGATGGCGACGAGCGCGTCGCGGAGCGCCTCGTCGCGCAGAAGACGGCGAGCCCCATCTACCCCGCGGGCCCGCGCACGGTGCTCGTCGACAAGTCGGCCGCGGCCGCGCCGTCCGCGGCGACGGGGCGCGTGAAAGTCAAATTCGGTGGCCACTCGCGGCCGCAGTGGTCGCGCGACGACGCGGGCCTCGGCGTCGCGTCGCAATCCCTGGGCCAGTCGCGCGACAACGCGCTCCAGCTCCAGGGCAAGCTCTTCATCCTCGTGCGGCGGCGCGTCGTCGACGGCCAGCCGCCCCCGGACAACGACTTCGAGGTCTCGGGCGTGCGGATCGTCCAGTTCTGGGACAAGGCGACGCCGCCGCCGCCCGTCGCGCCGCCGCCGCCCGCGCCGGTCTACGCGCCACCGCCGGCGCCCGCGCCGGAGCCCTACGACGACGCGCCGCCGGAGCCCTACGACGACGCGCCGCCGGAGCCCTACGACGACGCGCCGGCGCCGCCCTACGACAGCGCGCCGCCGGCGCCCGCGCCGAGCGACCCGCGGCTCGCGGCCCGGGCGCAGCAGTCCGCGACGCCGACGCTCACGCCCACGGCCGCGCCGACGCCCTCGGCGCTGCAGCTGGACTGCCTGGCCAAGGCCGTCCAGGACCTGTCGTTGCTGCAGCGCAACATCGAGGCGTCGCGGTCGCCCCGCGAGGCCTTGCCGATCACGGCGCAGGCGCAGGCGCTCATGCTGCACCTCCCCAAGTTCTACAGCGACCAGCGGATCCGCGACATGTTAGCGTCCGCGAACGACTTCGCGGCGACGTTCGAGCCCCCCGATAATGCGCGCACCGCGGACGTCGACGCGAAGGTCGCGACCTATTGGGCGGCGGAAGCGGCGCGGCGTTGGGCCGACTTCGACGTCGACGAAGCGCACTCTTCTCTACGGCGGGTCGAGCTTCGCCGCGAGGACCTCCTGAACGCGGAGACCGCGTGCGCCGCCGCGGCGGCCGGCGCGGTGGCCGACGCGGCGGCGGCCGTGGAGCGGCGCGAACTCGTCGCCTCGCGGCGCGACCCTGCGGCGGCGGGTCCCGCGTTGGAACGCTTCTTCGCGGAACGCGCCGCCTCCGCGCCGCAACGGCAGCGCGCCGCGGAAGCGCTCCGGCGGCTGTCGCGGGGCCGCGCCATCGCGACGGGTTTCCCCGTCCCAGCCCTCGCAGCCCTCGCCGCTCTCCTCGACGAGAAAGGCTACGAGCTCGTAACCGGCGACGCCCTCAGCGAGGTCGGCGACGACACGCAGCTCGTGGTGGCCCATCCGGGAATCGACCGCCTCCTGAACCACAAGTGCCTGCTCGCGGGGGCCCGCGCGCGCCTTGGGCAGAAGATCGTGGTCGTGGGTCCGGACGAGCTCGAGGACTTCCCCGCCTTCTCCGCGTCCGCCGCGGCGACGAGCTCCCTCGACGAGCCGAGCCTCTTCGTGCCGTCGGACACGCGAGGCGCCGTCTCCGACTTCGCGCACCTGACCTACTGCTCCTGCACGGACGCCGACTGCCAGCTTCTGCACGGCTGCCGCGGCGCGAAGCACCACGGCACGGACGATTACTGGTTGCCCCGGAGCGCGTTTGACGCGAAGCTCGACGGCACGGGCACGAGGAACAACCCGTCATGTCGATGCTGTGTGCGGGATTCTAAAGCCGTGCGGACGCAGCGCAACCGCGAGCTCGTCATCGAATCGCGCACGATGAAATTAGGCTACGTCGACTGCAGTCCAGTGGCGCGACGCACTCGACGACTGGCGCACGCGGCCTTTGCGTTGGACGAAATCGCCGCCGCGAGGCGGCTCGTCGGCGACCCTACGCGGCGCGTTTTCGTCATGGTCTACGTCGTGTCGACGACGACGAAGAGGGGGCTGCGGACGGTGATCATGGAGGGCAACTGGAACGGCAGCATCAAATACGGCTGCATCTACCTCTACGACGCGGTCACGGGGGAGCGGCGCTCTTTTACGGAGAAAGAAATGTCGCAGCTCACGGTCACGCTCCCGGACGGCTCCGAGGTGCCGCAGCCCGAGGGCAAGCTGGTGATGAACTGCTTGGGTGAGTTCGGGCTGCCCACGGACACGGAGCACGAGCTCCAGTGCGACCTCGACCGCCACGCGTTCTACGTGGACGACGCGGTCGTCCCCCTGTGGTCGGGCTACCACCCGAGCTGCATGGGCTACGCGCCGTGGCACGTGGGCTTCCGCGTGCTGATCGGCGATGCCGACGGGAACCCGCCGGGCTCGCGGGACCGCTTCCGCGCCTACGTCAAGGACGGCCTGGACGACAAGCTCGCGCGGCGCATCGAGCTGTACGCGGACGTGTAAGACATGTGTGTTGAGGGTTG
>NW_008705719.1:6257-8110 GCF_000186865.1 Aureococcus anophagefferens
GCGTGAGCCGGTTCTCCGCGCGGTTCAGGTAGAGCGAGATCTTGAGGCCGCGGTCCACGGGCATGCCGTCGTGGAACATCTCGACGGCCTCCGTGTAGAGCTCCTCGGCGGAGATGGCCTCGTCGAAGGGGAAGCGGTTGTCCGGGTCCAGCGACGCCGCGTACGCGAGGTTGCCCTCCGCCTTGCGCGCGAGGCAGAACTCCTGGATCGTCGTCGACGACACCTGGGGGTTCGGCGGGCTGCCCTTGTAGGCGCGCCAGGCGCGCTTCTGGAACGGCGGGCTCAGGTCGTCCGTGAAGCACGCGTACAGGATGTGCGCGCGGTCGTCGACGTTCTCGACGACGGCCCAGCCCCGGGACCCGCCGTTGATCTTCTCGCGGCGCAGCATGATCTTCTTGTGGAGCGCGTGGACGTAGACGGGCGCGTCGTTCCACTCGTCGTAGACGTTGAAGGCCTCGCACCACTCGTCGGGCCGCGTGTCGTCGCCGAGGCGGTCGCGGCCGCGGCAGCAGACGAGGCGGCAGTACTCGCCGTTCGCGCGCTTGTCGCCGGCGCCGAAGACGTGGAGCTGGTGCATGACCTGCTCCGGGTCGCGCGACGCGTCGTCCCAGTCCGGGTCCCACTTGGACTTTAAACACGCGCACGCCTCCCGCTTCCGCTCCAGAGCTTCCAAAATCGCGGGCTCGAACTTGAGGTCGCGCGCGTTCTCGAGGACCATGGCGATCTGGTCCGGGTTCACGCAGAAGCCCTGGCCGCCGTAGGAGATGTCGCTGTCGTCGCCGCGGATCGCGAGGCAGTGCGCGAGCGTCTCCCCTCTTTTCCGCACGCGCGCGGCGCGCTCGCGGCCGACGTCGACGTCCTTGTGGCCCGCGAGCATGTCGGCGACGGCGCGCACCTCCTTGATGTCCGTGCACTTCTCGCACTCCTCGCAGCAGAGCACGAAGGTGTGGTACTTGATGCGCGCCTCGGCGCGCGTCACGAGCTCGTGGCCCTCGATCGACGGCTGCGACAGCGCGGCCTTCTTGCCCTTGTCCGCGTAGATCTTCAGCTTGACCTTGTTGTCCGTGCGGAGGGCCGACGCGAGGCGCACCCACGTGGCCCGGTAGTGGGGCGGCGCGCGGAGCGCGAAGCAGTCCAGATCGTCCGGGAGCCGCAGCTTGGTTTTGAGCGCGAAGCCCGCGACGGGCGCGACCGTCGTCGCCCAGGTCGCGTCGCCGTCGTCGACGGGCGCGGCGGCGACGATGGGCTCGCCGTCGCCGTCGAAGGCGACGGCCGCGGGCGGCGCGGCCCGCGCGAGGGGCCGGCCGTCGCCGTCGACGGCGCCCTCGAGGCCGAACGTGGAAACGACCTGGACCCGCCCGTGGCGCGCCACGGACCCGACGGCGGCGCTCGCCTCGTCCTTGGCGGCGAAGATCGTCGCGCTCGAGGCTTTGACGAAGACCGTGCCGGACGGCCACGCGCGGACGCCGAGCGCCTGCGCGGCGCGCGTCGCGGGCACGCCCTCGAACTCCTTGCGCACCGCCGCCGAGAGCACGGCGCCGATGGACGCGACGCCGCCGGCCGGGCCCTCGTCCTCGCTCGACTCCGAGCCGCCGTCGTCGCCGAAGTCCACGTCGGGCACGTCGCCGGCGTCCCCGGCGGCGGCGGCCTCGTCGGCGGGCGCGGCGGCGGCGCCGCCGTCGCTCTCGTCGTCGTCGTCGTCGTCGTCGAGGAACGCGATCTCCACGGAGTCGTCGTCGGCGTCCTCGACGTCGACGGCCGCTGCCGGCGTCTCGCTTTCCATAGACGACTTCTCCATTGCCACAGCCACAGATCGCATGGGCTCGCTAGCGCCGCGCAGCCCCCCGTGGCCG
>NW_008705719.1:8499-10752 GCF_000186865.1 Aureococcus anophagefferens
AGTGATACGTGTTGTGCGTCGAAATCCAAGACTTCGACGTGCGACTTCGACGACGCGTCGAAGATCGACTCCGAGGCCTGCAAGAACAGCCCCGGCGCGCTCAAGTGCGATGAGATCGCGGACCCAGAGGCGTGCCTCGACCACAGCGTCGCGAAGCTGAACACGTGCGAGTATTGCTCGAGCACGAACACGTGCCACGAGACGCATTCGCCCAGGAACACGTGCACCAAGGAGTGCTGCGCATCGGAGTCGATGACGTCGATGTGCGACCGGAACTCGATCGCCGCGATCGATTTCGACGCGTGCTCGAAGACGTTTTTGCTGAACGCGACGGCGTGGAGGAACATCGGCACAGACTACGCGTGGCCCGAGGCGAGCCTCGACGTGATCAGGACGAGGCCGAGCGTCGGCGTCGGCTTCAGCGGCGGCGGCACTCGCGCGTACGCGGCCGCGGTCGGTCAGACCCAGGCGATGCGGGCACTCGGCCTCTTCGACGGGGTGAGGTACGCGTCCGGCGTCAGCGGCGGCGCGTGGTTCGTCTCGGCGCTCACGTACGACCAGGGCGGCGACGACGACGCGCTCCTCTGCCCGTACGTCGCGCCCGGGAATCTGACGCTCGCGGCCATCGCGCACTTGCCAGAGGGATGCATGGCCGACGCGACGACCTACGACTTCCTCAAGAACGTCTACGCCAAGGGCCTCAGCAAGCTCTTCGAGAAGGACGAGCTCCTCGAGGACGTCTGGAAGGAGGTCATCTCCGAGGCGATCTTCGCCCCGAGGGGCATCAAGGACGACGCGCGCGCCGCCTGGGACGCGGACGCCGCCGCCGCATACAAGGCGCGCTCGCCGAACCTCGAGGACTGGGACTTCGTCTGGCCCCAGCACGAGCGGCCCTACCCCATCGTGTCAGGGACGCTCATGGGCCCGGAGGACATGAATCCCTATTCCAAGAACAACCGCTCCTTCACGATCATCCAGTACACGCCGCTCTACTCCGGGAACCCCTACAGCAGCACGATCACCTACTCGTCCCAGGACGGCTGCGACGACGACGACCACTGCATCTCCAAGTCCGAGACGATCCGCGTCGGGGGCTTGGTCTCGTCCTACGCCTTCGGAGGAGACGTGCCCGTTGGCAACGCGTCCCTCTCTGGCGACGAGACGTCCGGCGACTTCCTCGTCCTCGCTCCCAAGGAGGGCGCGACCGTCCAGCTCGCGGCGACCATCAGCTCCATGGCGCCCGCGGCCTACGTCGCACAAAAGGCCCAGCCCTTCGAGACCGTACTCTCGACGGTCTTCTCGTGGGCCGTCGACGCTCCGTCCGAGTCCGCGCGCCTCTTCCTCACCGCCGACGGCGGGTGCCTCGAAAACTTTGGCGTGATCCCCCTCCTCCAGCGCAAGCTCGAAAAAGTCGTGCTCTTCGTCAATTCCAAGGTCAAGCTCTCGACCGCCGGGGCCTGGGACCCGAACACGACGCCGGGCCTCGACGACATCGACCTCAACATCCCCGCGCTCTTCGGCATCTTCCTGGCACCGGAGCCGTCCGTCGCGGGCATCGACCAGGGCTCAGACCTCTCCTCCGTTCAAGTCTTCGATCCCAAGGACTTCCCAAAGCTCGCTGCGGCGCTCCAGAAGAGCCAGGCCGACGGCATCGGTGCCATCGCCGACGTCGAGCTCACGACCGTCGAGAACACCCACCACGGCATCCCCGCGGGCCAAGCGGTCCACCTCGGCGTCGTCCTGCTCACGACGACCGTCGCGTCGTCCTTCAAGGACGCCGTCACGGACGCCGCCATGAAGCAGGCCATCGAACTCGGCGAGGCGGGCACGGGCGACTTCGACTCCTTCCCGTGCTACGACACATTCACACAGATGACGCTCACGGAGACGCAAGCCTACCTCCTCCTCTCCTACACGTCCTTCCTCGTGCGCGAGAATCGCGCCTGGTTCGAGAAGATGCTCCGTTAGTTGATGACGCTCACGGAGATGCAAGCCTACCTCCTCCTCTCCTACACTTTAACATATCCCGCCGGCGGGATATGTTACGCGCCCTATATAGCTAAAGTCCGAGGAGCTAGCGCCGCTGCCGCGGCCGCGGTCGCCCCGGGCGGGGAGTGGGCGCCCCCGCGCCCCTAGGCCATCTCGGCGGGCATGTCCTTCGTCGGGTGCGCGACGGCGGGCTCCGGGGGCGGCGCCGGGTGGCGCCGCACCATGGCGGCGACCACGAGGCCGATGACCGCGAGCGACGCGGCG
>NW_008705719.1:11435-12498 GCF_000186865.1 Aureococcus anophagefferens
GAAGTCGTCGAGCGACAGGGACGTCGTAGACGAGCCGACGGAGTCGCTCTCGTAGTTCGTCGTCCACGGATCGTCGGCCATGCCCTCGAAGTAGTGGCCGCCGACGGCGTCGGCGCTCGCGCAGGTCGTGCCGCTGTGGATGTGGAAGCCGCCGGCGACGGACGCCTCGAGGCCCGCGAGCGCGCCCCACATCTGGATGCCGCCGTCCGTCTCGGAGACGACGACGGACCCCGTCACCGCGACGTCGCCGGCGTAGCCCGGGTACGCGCCGATGGACGCGGTCTGGCGGTCCGCGGCGGCGGGGTACCGCTGCACCGTGAAGGTGACGGCGCCGGAGACGTCGAGGGGGCCGTCGTAGCCGGGATAGGGACCCATCGCCGCCTCGTAGGCCGTCTCGCTGGGCACGGTCGGCGCGGCCGTGCGCGTCGTCGGCGCCGCCGTCGTCGGCGCGGCCGTGGGCGCGGCGTTCGGCGCGGGCGACGCGGGCGTCGGCGCCGATGTGCTGGGCGCGGGCGTCGGCAGGCCCCGGCCGAGCACGCCGCACGCGACCCGCGTGCCGTCCGCCGCGTGGACGACGACCGCGCGGCCCAGCGTCTCGAGGCCGAACGCGAACTCGAAGGCCGCGCCCTCGTTGTCGCAGTCCGGACCGCACGAACTCGACGTCGTCCACTCGACGACGGTCCAGGGGTCGTCGCGCACGTAGTCGCCCTCGTAGTAGTGGCCGCCGACGGGGTCGCCGGCCGCCGTGACGTTCGCGCAGCTCGTGCCCGCGTGGACGTGGAACCCGCCCGTCGCGCCCGCCTCGAGGTTCGAGAGGCGGCCGTCGACGCGGACGTAGCAGCCGCGGCCGTCGACGTAGCGCGACGACACGCCGGAGTTTTCGTAGAGCTTCTGGTCGACGACGACGTAGCCCTGGACGTCGACGTCGCCGGCGTAGCCTACGGAATTGTCTTCGGGCCGAAACGAAGCGCGCGGACGGACGTACCGGGATACGGCGCCAGCTCCGCGAAGTACGTGCCGACCCAGCCGGGGTTCAGCGCCGTCGGCGCGCGCGTCGGCGTCG
>NW_008705720.1:0-819 GCF_000186865.1 Aureococcus anophagefferens
GTCTCGCGCTCGAGATCGCGAGCGCGCGCTCGAGGAGGCCACGCTTCTTCGTCGCATCGCCGAGCTCGCCGTGCGCGACACAGAGATTCATCAGCGTTTCGGCCGATTTCACGTGGTCTCGGCCAAACTCGCGCTCGTGGATCGCGAGCGCGCGCTCGAGGACGTCGCGCGCCTTGGCCGCGTCACCGAGGGCGATGTGCGTGCTCCCGAGATTCGTCAGCGTGATGGCTACTTCGCTGTGTTCGCTGCCGTGCTCGAGCTCGAAGATGGCGAGCGCGCGCTCGAGGAGGTCGCGCGACTTGGCCGCGTCGCCGAGTTTGTAGTACGCGCTCCCGAGGTTCCTCAGCGTCCTGGCCACATAGACGTGGTCGCCGCCGTACTCGCGCTCCTGGATCGCGAGCGCGCGCTCGAGGAGCTCGCGCGCCTTGGCGTTGTCGCCGAGGGAGCCGTGCGCGTCCCCGAGGTCCGACAGCGTGCTGGCCACGGTCGTGTGGTCGCGGCCGAACTTGCGCTCCAAGATCGCGAGCGCGTGCTCGAGGACGTCGCGCTGCTTGACGTAGTCGCCGAGGGAGCCGTGCGCGTTCGCGAGGTTCCCCAGCGCCAAGGCCACCACCACGTTTTCGCTGCCGTACTCGCGCTCCAAGATCGCGAGCGCGCGCTCGAGGAGGTCGCGCTTCTTCGCGTAGTCGCCGAGGGAGCCGTACGCATTCCCGAGGCCCATCAGCGTCCCAGCAACCTCCTTGTGGTCGCGGCCGTACTCGCGCTCCTGGATCGCGAGCGCGCGCTCGAGGAGGTCGCGCCACTTGGCGTAGTCGCCGA
>NW_008705720.1:5444-6958 GCF_000186865.1 Aureococcus anophagefferens
GTCGTCGATGGGGCCCGCCGCGGCTAAAGCCTTGTCGTAGGCCGCGCCGAGCTTCGCGCCGAGGTCCTCGACGGCCTTGCCCGCGCCGAGCTCCGCCTCGAGGCCGCCGACGGCGGACTCGCAGGCCTTGAGCCCGGCGGAGAAGGCCTTGCCGACGGCGAACGTGGGGTCGGCCTCCTCCGCGCCGCCGCGCACGGCCAGGCGGAGCGGCGCCGGGCGGACCGCGCCCGAGGCGACGGCCGCGAGAACGCCGAGGCACGCGACGACGCGCCTCGCTGAGAGCGCCATGTTCAATGTCAAGAGATTGTCAAGCGAGTCTCGAGTGGATCGAGTGGATTGCCGATGGATGCCGACTTTCGCACCTCCGGGCGCGCGATTTTGTAGCGTCTTGCGCCGATGTCGATGGCCAGCCCGAACGTCATCAACAAGCTGATGAGCCTCAAGAGGCCCGACAGCCGCCCGGCGCTCCGCTACGCGCCCTCGAGGGACCAGACCTGGGCCCACAGCTGCTGCTCCCGGGCCGCCCTCGCGGCGGCCCTCGGCGACGGCTCCATCTCGGCCATCGAGACGGACCTCGTCTGGAGCGAGTCGCAGAGCGCCGTCGTCCACGCGCATCCGCCGGCGACGGCGTCCGACCTGCCCTTCGACGCGTTCCTCGACGCGGTCTGCGGCGAAGACGCGCGGCCCGCGCACGTCAAGCTCGACTTCAAGATGCCGAACATCGTCGCGCCCTGCGTCGCGTCCATCGACAAGTACTACGCCGACGCGCTGCTCGAGAAGCAGATGGCCCTCTGGCTGAACGCGGACGTGCTGCCGGGGCCGGGAGCGCCGCGGTGCGCCTTCGACGCGGACGCGTTCTGCCGGACCTGCTCGGGCATCCGCGGCGCCGTGCTGAGCCTGGGCTGGACCGTAGACGTCGGCCTCGGCGACGCCTACGGCGACGGCGACGTCGACGCGATGCTCGACCTGCTGCGGCGGCACGGCGACCGCTTCGAGCGCAACGACACGAGGGTGGTGGTGGCGGCGAACCTGCGGTTCGCGCTGCGGTCGCTCGGCGTCTTCGCGCGGCTCCTCGCGGCCTCGGACGTCGAGGTCCTGTTCTGGACGGGCACGGGCGAGCCGCCCGTGTCGGCGGCCATGGTCGCGCGCGCGAAAACGGGCCTCGCGGCCTTCGAGGAGCGGCTGGCCTTCGACGCGCGGGTGGTCCCCTCGGCCGCGCTGCCCAACGCGAAGCTCGCGCTCTGGCGGCTCTGGCGCAAAGCCAAAAACGCCGTCGCGCCGCCGCCGCCGCCGCGCCCGGACCCGCCCCGGCGGCGCGCGCCCGTCTGCTGCTAACGCAACGCTTACTCGCCGTCCCCGTCGGCGTCCGCGCCGGGCGCGTCCGGGTCCGCGCCGGGCGCGTCGAGGAGGTGGCCGAGGACCGCGTCGAGGTCGAAGCCCGCGCGCGGCCGCAGCGTGAGCACGCCGACGCGCGCGACCTCGCCGCGGAGCGGGTCGCGGTCTTCGGCGTCGTC
>NW_008705720.1:11013-12640 GCF_000186865.1 Aureococcus anophagefferens
ACGACGCGGCGCGCCGGCGCGACGAGCGCCGGCACCGCCGCGACGACCATGCAGAGAAGGACGGCGCGCATCGCTGCGACGCGTCGGCGCGCGGCGCGCGTCGAGCTCTGAGGTTTTCGAGGCGGCCCGCTGCTCAACTTGCAGTTTCAACTTGCCTTCAAGGGCGCTCCTTACGAGTCTTGAGAGGGCGTTATTAGGTTCGGGCTGGGTGCCCCGTCGGCGCCCGGGGCGCGCGCGGCGTCGCCGCGGTCGTTTTTTTTTCCGGTTCCGGGGAGGGGAGGGAGGGGGGGGATCGGCGCGTCGGGGTCCGCTAGTCGACCTTGATGGACGCGTAGATCTTCTTCGTGAACCAGAGGCAGGCGAAGAAGCCGCAGGCGCCCGTCAGCGCGAAGAGCCCCAACGAAATCAGGATCATGTAGCCGAAGTAGAGCACGTAGGTGAACCACTCGTCCGCCGCCAAGCGCCCGAAGTAGACGCAGCTGTAGAGCAGCACGTAGAGCGCGGTGCTCCCGGAGGTGAGGAAGGCGCGCCACCACCAGTGGTAGTTCTCGGAGCAGAGCTGGAAGTAGCAGAGCACGATGGTGATCTCGCAGCACGTGACGATCAGGATCACGAAGACGAGCGCGGTGAAGCCGAAGACGTAGTAGTACTGGTCCATCCACATGGAGCTCAGGATGAAGAAGAGCTCCACGAAGCAGGCCCCGAAGGGCAGGATGCCCCCCACGAGCGTCGTGAAGCCCAGGCTCAGGTACCAGGGCTGGGGCGCGGGCACCTCGCGCGGGATGTTCGACGTGATCACGGGGTACGACAGCGGCTCGCGCTTGAACCCGAGGTACGCGCCCAGGAAGACGAGGGGCACGGACACGCCGAACCACAGCGCGAGCAGGCTGAGCAGGGACAGCAGCGGCACGGCGCCGGTAGACCCGTAGCTGTAGAGCATGCCGTCGAAGGAGAGGAACGTGACGAAGCACACGCCGGGGTACGCGAACGCCGTGTACAGCGTGCACTTCTGCCAGAGCCGGCCCTTGAAGGTCTTGTAGAGCGTCGCCGCCGTGTAGCCCGCCGGCGCGCCCATCATGACGAAGAGCACGAGCACGGCCGTCGCCAGCGACCCGCGGTTCGCGGGGCTCAGGAAGCCAGCCGCCGCGAAGACGATGCAGATCGTCGTGCACAGGAGCACCTGGACGCCCGTGCCGCAGGCGACGCAGAAGAGCATGGGGCAGGACGCCGGCGGGCGGAAGACGTCGGCGTGGACCAGCTTCCAGCCGCTCTCCTCGCGGTCCTCGGCCTTCTCCTCGTCGGTCAGCGTCCGGTTGTAGCGGACGATGTCGCGGTGGAGGTTCCGCACCAGGATCATGGCGACCATGACGGACAGGAAGAGCACGATCAGCAAGGAGTTGATGATGGAGAACCAGTGGACCTTGTCGCTCACCTGGTTGTCCATGGACAGATAAATGTCCCAGCGCGACGCCCACTTGACGTTCGACGCGCGCCACAACACGTCGTACGTGAAGACCACGGTCCCGACGCTCACGTCCTGCTTCGCGGCGATGGACTCGTAGACCATGGGCCCGCTCTTGTCGCAGGTCTCGAGCACGGGCGCCTCGGCGACGTCCTTGCCGTCCCA
>NW_008705721.1:0-916 GCF_000186865.1 Aureococcus anophagefferens
GTCGCGCAGGGACCCGCCGGACCCGTTCGCCTTCTTGCCCGCCTTGCGGTCGGGGTTCGCCGACGACGCGCCCTTGCTGAAGGCCGGGATCTTGCTCCGCGACTTGCGCGGGTCGCCATGCTTACCCATGGCTGTGGTTTTTGGTGCCGGTGGAGTGGTGTGTGTCGACCGTCCTGGTGGGGTGCGACGGCGTGGAGCGAGGTCTGAGGCGGCCGAACACGGACGACGACGCTGGCAATTATCGCCCCCTGCGGTGAGGGGCCTCACTGCTAGGCTAGGAGAGGTTAACAGCTAGAGGGCCTACCCGGGGGGTTTGCGGCACCAGGCCTCGCGGCACTGGGACTCCAAGCCTAGCCGCGACCGCCACGGGCGGCCGGGCTGGCATCTAGCTCCGAGGGGCCAGGCGCGCGGGGGCTCACTCGCAGTCCGTGGACTCGCTTCGCGGCCCGCGCGGACATGCCATACTCAGGACGGGTCCGGTTTTCCATCCAGCATTGGCGCCGGACACGGCCAGAACGCACGAGGTTTCTAGACACCGCGCCGACGCCGCCGTCAGGGTCAGAGAGCTGAGTTCCCCCCGGCGCCCGCCTTTCACTTGAGCGGCCTTCTCGGTTCGCCGCCGCTCAGAGGGGATCTCCGCCCGATACGGTCCGTACGCAGCCGGGACCTCGTCCGCGACCTGGGACCGCCGTTGCGGCATCGTGCTCTGAGGAGCAGCTCGTTGACGATGCGGAACCGGATTGACACCGCCCCTTTGTCGACTACAGCCTTGTCCTTTGACACGAGGCTGGGAAGACGAGGCCACCGCACCCTCCGGGAAGAGCTTCCGGAGGACTGGGCGAAAACACGACGCTGAAAAACCCCGCCCCCGGGAAAACCCGACCGGGAGAAAAGCCGGAGGCTGGGAAAAGCGAAG
>NW_008705721.1:5503-6501 GCF_000186865.1 Aureococcus anophagefferens
CGCTCACGGTGAACTGGGGCGAGCAGGAGGACTACGAGGTCATCCGGAAGATCGGGCGGGGCAAGTACAGCGAGGTCTTCGAGGGCATCAACGTCGCGAACAACTGCAAGTGCGTCGTCAAGATCCTCAAGCCCGTGAAGAAGAAGAAGATCAAGCGCGAGATCAAGATCCTCCAGAATTTGTGCGGGGGCGAGAACATCATCCAGCTCCTCGACGTCGTCCGCGACCCCCAGAGTAAGACGCCGAGCCTCATCTTCGAGCACGTGAACAACACGGACTTCAAGGTCCTGTACCCCACGCTCGGCGACGGCGACATCCGCTACTACGTGGACCAGCTGCTGATTGCCCTGGACACGTGCCACAGCAACGGCATCATGCACCGCGACGTCAAGCCGCACAACGTCATGATCGACCACGAGAACCGCGCGCTCCGGCTCATCGACTGGGGTTTGGCCGAGTTCTACCACGCGGGCCGCGAGTACAACGTCCGCGTCGCGTCGCGCTACTTCAAGGGGCCGGAGCTCCTCGTGGACCTCCAGGAGTACGACTACTCGCTGGACATGTGGTCCCTGGGCTGCATGGTCGCGGGCATGATCTTCCGCAAGGAGCCGTTCTTCCACGGCCACGACAACTACGACCAGCTCGTGAAGATCGCCAAGGTGTTGGGCACGGAGGATTTGTTCCACTACCTCGACACCTACGACCTCGAGCTCGACCCCCACTTCGACGGCCTCATCGGCCGCCAGGCGAAGAAGCCCTGGAACAAGTTCGTCACGCCGGAGAACTCGCACTTGGTGTCCGCGGAGGCCATCGACTTCGTCTCCAAGCTGCTGCGCTACGACCACCAGGAGCGCCTCACGGCCCGCGAGGCCATGTGCCACGACTACTTCGCGCCCCTCGCGGAGCGGAGTCTCGCGGACCGCGGCGTCGACCCGGCGGACCCCAACGCGGTCCCCGCGGCGCCCTAGCGGCGGGGGGGGGGGGTTCGGCGCGGCCGG
>NW_008705721.1:11120-12205 GCF_000186865.1 Aureococcus anophagefferens
GACGATCTCGGGCTCGCGCGACCGCTCGCGCGCGTCCTTGCGCTTCTTCTGGTGCGCCATGTGCGCCGACAGCGCGCGCAGCATCTGCGCCTTGGCCTCGACGGACGCGGCGCCCTTGTAGCGCGCGGCGACGTACTGCTGGCGCAGCTTGACCTTCTTGTGCTCCGCGCGCGCCGCGGCCTGGCGGTCCTTGAGCGCCGCGAGCTCCCGCGCGGCCGACTCGTGGCGCTTCTCCTTGACGAGCATGGTCGTCGCCCGCTGCTCCCGCGCCTTCTTCTTGTTGTAGAGCCGCTCGGCGACGGCGCGCCGCTGGGCCACGGTCGCGTGGTCCTCGATGGCCTCGTGGACCATGGTCTGCCTCGCGTCGACCTGCGCCGGAAACAACCGGTGGAACGGCCCCGTCCCGCAAAAACCTCTCCATCTCGGTCACGATCGAAGTCGTTTCGGCCGAGTTTTGGACGGGTCGCTTGCTCTCGGCGAGTTCTTTTCAGACAGTGAAAAAAAGTATCTCGAAACTACACGCATGGTTGAAGTAATGTTGCATAGTTTTGGTTCGCGCCCGGGCGTCGACGATGTGGCTCGGCACCGCGGACTTCTTCTCGCCCGCGTCGCGCATCTCCTTGACGGTGCGGTAGCCGCCGACCATGGACCGCTCCCGCGCCTTGCCCACGCCGGCGCGGGACCGCCGCGCGGACCGCGGGGCGCCGTCGTCGTCGTCGTCGTCGCGGTCGTCGCCGCGCGGGTCCGCGGCGTCGTCGTCGGGCTCGCGCGGCGGCGCGCCCGGCTCCGCGACGACGGCGCCGGAGCCGGGCACGACGACGACGCGGCTCGACGCGCCGCCGGACCGGCGGCCCCCGTAGGTCGTCGCCGAGCGCGTGAGGGGCGTCGAGAAGGACGAGAGGCGCGTGGACCCGGACGACTCGTCCGCGTCCGCGGCGGCGTAGTCGGCCCACGACTGGGCCGCGTCGCGGAACACGGGCACGTCCGCGCCCTTGAGGAGCGACTTCCGCTGGCGGAGCACGTCCCGGAGCGACGTCGTGATGACGGGCGCCGTCTGGCCGCGCAGACGAGGAACCGCGCGCGCT
>NW_008705722.1:0-2128 GCF_000186865.1 Aureococcus anophagefferens
GCTCGACGTCGACGCGGCTCGCGCTCGGGGCCGTCGCGGCGCGCGCGCGCGCGTCGACGCCCGCGCGCGCGCCCGCCGACGCGCAGGCGCCGACGCGCCGGACAAGCTCGCGGCGCTCGCGCTGCTCCGCCGCGGCGCGGAGCTCGGCAACGGCCGGAGCGCGCTCCAGCTCGGCGTCCTCTTCGCCCACGGCCGCGGCGGCGTCACCAAGGACGACGACGCCGCGCGCAAGTACCTCCACGCCGTCCTGCACGAGACCGACGCGTCGCCCGAAGACTGCGAGGCCGCGCGCGCCGCCGCGTGGGAAACAACCGGTGGAACGGCCTCGTCCGGCGAGACTTCGCGCCTCCCTATCTCGGTCACGTCGACGTCGTTTCGGCTGATGCTTGGACGGATCGTTGTCTCTCGGCGAGCCCTTTTCCGACAGTGCAAAGCCGACGTCGAAACCGCGCGAAGACATGCCTATTGAAGTCGCGTCGCACATGTGTGTGCTTCCCGCCCAGGCACGCGGAGCTCGCGCGCCTCGACCTCGCCATCGCGCCCGCGGGCCTCTGCGGCAAACACACCGGCGCCTAGGGGGGCGCGCGGGAACTTCAGCCATCCGGGGTGCTGCGGGCGATCGGGCGGGACTTTCCCCGGGCCGAGGCTTGGACCGCGTCGGCGCGGCGCCGCGCGACGGCCGCCGCGGCCGTGAGCCTGCCGTGCGCGTCCCGGACTGGCGTCGCCGCGGCGAGGATAGCCAGCACAGGCGATGGCCTCGAGCTAGCACCGGCCCCGCCGCTGGGCGCGTGGACTTGTTGTGCTCGCGTCCGCGTCGCGTTTGTTTCCCATGGCGTCGCTGGAGTCCATCTTCGCGGCGCTCGAGACGGAGTACCGGCACGACGCGTCGCCCGGCGAGCGGCGGTGCGCGCGCGAGGCGCTCGCGGCGGTCAAGGCCGACGCCGGGTCCTGCTTCGGCGTCGCGCGCGCGACGCTCGCGCTGCCGCCCGGCAACGACGCCGTCGCCTTCTTCGGCCTCGGCTGCCTCGAGCGCGTCGCGACGACGTTCTGGAACGGCCTCGACGGCGAGTCGCGCGCGGCGACGCGCGCGCTCGCGCTCGGCGCGGGCCGCGCGACGGCGGACGGCGAGGCGCCGTTCCTGCGCAACAAGAAGGCGGCGGTGCTCGCCGCCGTCGCGCTCCGCGAGTTCCCGCAGCGCTGGCCCGGCTTCGTCGGCGACGTGCTCGCGGACGGCGGCGGCGACGCGGCGCTCGAGCTCGGCCTCGGCGCGCTCGCGGAGGTCGCCGAGGACTGCATCGACGCCGACTACAACGGGCGGCTCCCCGCGAAGCGCCGCGCGGACGTGCTCAAGGCGCTCAACGCGTCCGCGCCCGCGGTCGTCGCCGCGGTCTTCGGCGTCGCGGACCGCGCGGCGCGCGCGCCGGGCCCCGCGGGCGAGCGGCGCCTCGTCGCGGCGCTCCGGTGCCTGCGCCACTTCGCGACGTGGGTCTCCTGGGACGGGCCCCACATGGCCGCCGCGCGCGCGGCCGGCGACCCCGTCGACTTCGCCGCGACCGTCGCCGCGCGGCCGCCGGCGGGCGACGGCGCCGCGAACGTCGCCGCGCTCCTGTGCCTCCGGGCCCTCGCGGCGTCGCCGCACCTCGACCTCGACGCGTCCCTCGGCGTCGCCGCCGCCGTGCCGCGGGTCGCCGCGGCGCTCTTCGCCGCGGGCGCGCAGCGCGTCGCCGCGGGCGCCGCCGCCGCGGCGCTCTGGGCCGCGCTCTGCCGCTGCGCGGGCGACTGCTTCAAGGAGCTCTGCGCGCGCTTCAAGGCGCTGGGCGCCCTCGGCGGCGACGTCGCCGCCGACGGCCGCCGCGACGCCGTCGACGGCGCGCTCGCGGCCCACCACGGCGCGCTGCTCGGCCTCCTCGAGGCGTCGGCGAGCCGCCGGGGCCCCGAGCTGCTCCTGCCGGCCTTCCGCGAGGCCGCCAAGCTCGCGCAGGCGCGCAAGGTCGGCGCGCGGACGCGCGCCGCCGTGCACGCCGCGGCGCCGCGGTGCTTCGACGCCTACGTCCGCGTCGCGTGCCGCTGCGCGGCGGCCGACGGCGGCGGCGGCGGCGGCGGCGACGACGCCGAGGCCTACGACGCG
>NW_008705722.1:3958-10189 GCF_000186865.1 Aureococcus anophagefferens
CGCGCGCGGCGTCCGGTCGTGGGCCGACGTGCCGACGTGCCGCGCCGCGCGGAAACCAAATCTTCAACCCGACTTCAATGTGAGCGTATTCGACTGTTTTGACACGAGCTCTTCGGCTGGGCGTCGAGAACTCGACGAGAGCGATCGATCCGTCCAAAAATCAGCCGAATCGACTTCGATGTGACCGAGCGAGAGAATTCTCAAGTTTGGTCAAGACCACCCAAACCAGTGGTTGGTTTCCACGCAGGTGCCGCGGCGCCGTCAAGGTCGCCGAGGCGGCCGCGTGCCGCGTCCACGGCGACGCGTCCTACTGGCCGGCCCTCGCGCTCCTCTTCGACGAGGCGCTGGGCGCGCTCGTCGGCGAGCCCGCGTGGCTCGCGAACGCGGGCTGCGAGTACGACCTCCTGTCGCTCTGTCGCGCGGTCTACGTCGCGCTCGTGCTCGCCGCGGACCCGGCGCGGCTCGGCCGGCCGCCGCCCGCGCCGCCGCGCCACGACGGGCCGCGCCGCGCGCTCCTCGCGCTCCCGGGCGTCGGCGCCGCGCCCGTCGCGCGGCTCGAGGACGACCTCCGCGCGGTCGCCGCGCACAAGGACCAGAAGAACGCGTTCCACGAGCTCGTCGTCCTCGCGCTCAACGCCAAGCCCCGGGCCGACGACGGCGGCGGCGGCCCCCCGGGGCCCGCGCCGCCGCCGCCCGCGGGCCGCCGCGTCGACGCGTCCTCGCTCCGCGGCGCGACGCCCGCGGTCCTCGACCTCCCGGGCGACATGGCCGGCGCCCGGAAGCTCGTCCCGGCCGCCGACGGCGGCGGCCTCGGGGCGCCGAACCTCGCCGACCTCTTTAAGGACTAGTCCGCGGCGGACCAGGGGCCGCGCCACTCGCCGCCCTCAGAGGCTCGCTCGCCGCGGCTTCAAGCACTCAACACTAGTGTCAAGTCCGACTCGTCACGTAGGAAGTTGAAGTCATCTGGGTCCGTGCATTCCACCGAACTGGAATCTCGACGAGATGGTGAGCTGCCCCGGCCTTCTCGAATCCCGATAGATGGTGAGCTTCCCTAACCTTCTCGCGTTCGCGCTCGTCGCGGTCGCCAACTCGCGAAAGATCTCTCCGAAAGAGCTGCAGCGCCGGGAGCAGCGGAAGCGAGAGCGGGAAGGGCTGCGCGGGCCGGCGGCCGAGCAGGCTCTGCAGGACACTGCGCGCACGCAAGCGAGCCCCGCCCTGCGCCTCGAGACGCAACGCGCCGAGCTCGAGGAGCGGCTCGCCGAGCTCGAGACGCGGGGCGCCGCGCTCGCCGCGGAGACGGCGCGCGTCGAGCACGGGCTCGCCGACGTCCTCGAGGCCCTCGACCGCGCGAACGGGACGGACGCCGCGGCGGCGCCTCCGCCCGCGGCGGCGCCCGCGGCGTGCGCGGCCCCTCCCGCGGGTGGCAACGCGACGGTCGTGCGCTTCGGCGCCGTCGACGAGTCCGGCCTCCGCGTCGCCGGGCGGGGCTGGGGCCGCGTGCTGGCGAAGTGGCGGTGCGCGAAGCGGATGAAGATCGCGGTGCTCGGCGGTTCCATGACGTGCGGCGGCAACCTCGCCAAGTCGGACGAGGACAAAAAGGGCAAGGCCTGGCCCTCGCAGCTCCTGGCGAAGCTGCGGTCGAGCCTCGGCGCGGGCGTGAGCCTGCACAACGCCTGCGTGCCGGCGTCGTCCCTGGGCTGGTGCGTGAGCCTGCTGTCGACGCGCGTGCTCGCGGGCACGGACGTCGTCGTCGTCGACTACTCGCAGAACGACAACCGGCCGACGATCGAGGACGCGCGCGAGGGCGGCGCGGCCGTCGACGCGTCCGTGCGCCGCGTCGCCGAGGCCTTCCTCGTGGCCCTGGCGAAGCTCGCGAGGAGCCGGCGCGAGCCGCCGCCCGCCGTGCTCTTCCTCACGACGATCCTGCCGCCCAAGTTCCACATGCCGACGACGAAGCCGGCCTTCGGCGACTGGCGCGCGCTCTGGGCCGACCCGGAGCGGGCCGCGGCCTACGCGGCCGTGCTCCGGGGCCACGCGCGCATCTACGACCGCGTCGCGACGTTCCACGGCGCGTCGTCCTTCGCGCTGCAGGACCACGACGGCCTCTGGCCCGCGGGCGAGCTCCTCGGGAACGCGCGCCTCGCCGAGCTCTGGCGCGCGCCGGCCTCCAAGGGCGGCGACGTCGACCACCACCCGGGCGCCGCCGCGCACGCGTTCGTCGCCGACGCGGCGCACGCGGCGGTGCTCGCGCTCGTGCGGCGCGCGGAGCGCGGCGACGGCGCCGTCGTCCCCGACTGGGCGCCGGGCAACGGCACGCTGTCGAGCCCCGACGAGCTGGCGGAGCTCGCCGCCTGCTCGCTGGGCATGGCCGCGCGCCACGTCGCCGCCGACGCCGACGCCGCGGGGCGCCCGGGCGCCGAGGTCCGCGCGGGCGGCGGCTGGGCCCTGGGTCGGGACCGCCCGGACAAGCCCCCGGGCTGGATCGTCAACGAGACCGCGGCCGCGACCTCCGAGCTGTCGATCGTCGTCCCCTGCGGCAAAGCGAGCACCGTCGGCCTCGAGTACCTCCGGAGCTACGAGCACATGGGCTCCGCGCGCGTGTCCTTCACGACGATCGACGTCGAGAAGGACAAGTTCAACGAGCTCATCTGCGCGGGCGACGACGAGTGCGCGGCCTACGCCGCCGCCGCGCCGAACTCGAAGACGCGCGTGAAGGTCTCGGCCGTCGAGACCGCCTCGCTCAACGCGACCTGGCCCCAGGCCGAGTCCCTCGCCGTCGTCAGGCAGTTCAAGGTCAAGTGCCGGAACTACCGCATGGTGTGGAACCCCGTCGTCGTCAGTTCAAGCTCCTCTCCGCCTTCGCGTGCTAGGGTCCCTTCGAAGACCCCGCAGCACACGAGCGCCATGAAATCCCCACGTTAAAGCACCCATAATAATAAGAAGAATAGCTCCGCAGTCTCGGGAAGTGTCTCCGGAACGAGTAATCACTAAGACTTGAAGGATCATTGAACGGAAAGGTGCACTATTTTCGCCACGCATCGCTTGGGGAAACGAGGCCAAGCGTCGAGCGCGTCGGCCGTCGCGCAGGAAGGAGACCAACTCTCGTCGAGGGCGTCGGCCGTCGCGCAGGGAAAGGAGGCCAAGCGCGTCGAGCGCGTCGGCCGTCGCGCCGGGAAAGGAGGCCAGGCGTCGTCGACAGCGTCGGCCCCCGCGGCGGCGCCGCCCGCCCCCGCGCCGGCGCCTCGGCATGGTCGTCCACGATGGCGAGGTGCCGCCGCCGCTGCTCTTCTTCACGGCCGTCGTGTGCACGTCGGTCATGGCGAACTTCACGCTCCTCGTGCCCGTGTCGACGTACTACAGCGCGACGCTGCTGGAGAGCGGGGTCATCGTGTCGAGCTACGCGGGCGGCGCGCTCGTGAGCCTCTACTTTTGGAGCACCTACGACCGCTACAGCATCCGGCCGGCCTACGTCGCGCAGGCGGCGATCATGTGCGGCGGGAACGCGCTCTTCGCGGCCGTGTGCCTCGCGGACCTCGGCGCGTCGACGACGTTCTACGGCCTCCTCGCCGCGCGGTTCGTCGTGGGCCTCGAGGCGGGCGCGATGTACAACGCGAACCTCGCGCTCGTGGGCTACTCGGCGGCGGAGCACCGCGTGCGCTACCTCGCCATGTACCAGTCGTTCGTCGGCGTCGGCCTCGTGCTCGGGCCCGCGATCTCGAGCTCGTGCCTCGCCGTCGCCGAGGCCCTGGGGTCCGCCGCGCTCGAGGAGTCGCTGTCGGCCGTCGTCATGGCGGCCTGGGGCGCGTGCGTGCTCGCCGCCGTCGCCGCGCGGCTCCCCGACGACGCGGCGCTCGAGGCGGCCTACGGCCGGCCCGCGGCGTCGGGCCTCGACGACGACGACAAGGGCCGCGCGCCCGCGCCGGGCCTCTTCGGCCTCGACGGCCGCGACTCGCTCCTCGGCGAGATCTTTCTCGGGAACCTGCTGCGCATCTACCAGCGCCTCGGCTGGGAGGTCGGCGCCGTCGTCGTGCTCGCGGACAACTACGGCTGGGGCTACATCGCCGCGGGCTACAGCCTCAGCGCCTTCGGCTTCGCGCAGGCCGCGGGCCAGTACGCGTTCGCCGTCCGCGCGGGCGCCGCGGACCCGGGCACGGCGCTCGACCGCCTCGAGTTCGTCGAGGGCCTCGCGATCGGCGCGCTGTTCACGCTCGCGACGGCGGCGGGCGCGATGAGGGGCTTCCTCAACGCCGTCTTCGTCGCCGCGTCGCTCGTCTTCTACCTCGCGAACTGCCTCACGTCCGCGCCCTACAACGCGCTCATCCTCGACAAGGCCGCGGGCCTCGACCGGGAGGAGATGCTCCTCGCGTCGCAGTACGGCATCAACTTCGCGCTCGGCCTCGCGCCCATCGTCGTCCGCGGCGCCATGGAGGCCGTCGGCTCGCCGGGCGACGAGCAGAACACGCTCGCGGCCGTGCTCCTCTGCGGCTGGGCCGCGCAGACCGTGCTCAACGGCGCGCTCACGGGCCGCGTCGCGTCCGCGCTCGTCGCGACGCTCGGCCTCGCGACGGCCGCGCTCGTCTTCTGGGCCATGCTCGACAAGGGCGTCGGCGGCACGGGCTGGGCGAACGTCTTCTCCTGGCACCCCGTGCTCATGGCGCTCGCGTTCTTCGCGGCGATGACGCTCGGCCAGCTCGCGTACAAGGACGACTTCGGCCCGGCGCCGAACGTCAAGGAGGACCGGCGCCGCGTCCACGGCGCACTCATGGCGCTCGCGTTCGTCCTCGCCGCCGCGGGCTACTGCTTCATCTTCACCGCGCACGAGGAGAGCGGCGAGTCGCAGGTCGGCACCGACGAGACCTGGTCGCGCGCGGTCCACGTCTGGATGGGCTACCCGACGCTGCTGTGGCTCGTCGTCCAGGCCACGGCGGGCGCGCTCAAGGCGCGCACGCTCGAGGTGCTCGGCGAGCGCACGTTCAAGTGGCACGGCGCGTCCGGCGAGTACCTCCTCGTCGCCGGCTACCTGACCTCGCTCTGGGGCTTCTGGCTCAAGTTCAACTACCGCGCGCTCGGCGGCTGGAACACGCAGCTCAAGCTCGCGCTCACGGCCCTCACGGCCGCGCTCCTCGGCCTCAAGCTCCTCCCGGCGCCGCGGCTGCCGCCGCTCGTCGACGCGGCCGACGCGGACGCGACGACGGGGCTCCTCGACGCGGCCAAGGAGGCCGAGCGGCGGAAGGCCGCGGCCGCCAAGGCCGAGGCCGACGCGGACCTGCCCTAGGCGCGGGCGGGGGGGGTGAAGTACGTTCCTACTCGGCGGCGCCGTCCCGCGCGATATCGGGGGGGGGGGGCGGGGGGGCCTAGGAGAAGACGGTCGTCCAGACCTGGGGCGCGAGCGCCTCGAGCGCGGCCTTGATCGCGGCCTCGGCCTGCTCGTCGGGCGCGAGGGCGATCATGAGGCCGCCGCGGCCCGTGCCGGACATCTTGGCGCCGGCCGCGCCGGCGCCGCGCGCGGCGAGCACGAGCGCGTCGAGCTCGGCGCAGGACACCGTGAGCTTCTGGCAGAGCGCGTGGTTCTCGTAGAGGCACGCGCCGAGCGCGGCGACGTCGCCGGCGTCGAGGGCGGCCTCCGCGCGCGCGAGGAGGCCGACGTAGGCCTGCAGGAGCCCGTCGAACCAGGCCGGGTCCGATTCGCGCTTCGCGGTGACGTCGGCGACGACGGCGGTCGTCGACGCCGTGATGCCCGTCGACGCGTAGACGACGCGGATGGGCGCCGGGAGCGCCTTCTTCTCGCGCGGCATAAATGAAGTCATAAGTGTTTGGTGCCCGCGCAAGGCTCGCGCGAGAGCCTCGCGAGGCGTCGGCCACGGGCGGCATCGCCACCGCATCGCCGTCCGGTCCCCGGCCCCCGGGCTGGCGACAAGTTTGGCTGACAGACAGCCAATTAACAACAGTGGGTTTCGGGGTTCGCCGACAAGGCGGAGCATGCCCGAGTTTGCCGCCGCTACGCGTCGTGGGCTGCGTGGTCGATGTGGGTTTTGAGGAGGTCCTGGTGGGCCCGGAGGTCGTCGACGGACGCGTCGAGGTCCGCCCGGAGCCGCGCGCACGCGTCCCGGAGCGCGCGGTCGCCGACGGCGCCGGCGCCGTCGCCGTCGCCGCCGTCGCCGTCGGCGGGCGCGACGGGCGCGGCGCGGCCCGGGCAGGCGCCGAGCGCGCGCGCGGCGAGGCCGTAAACGT
>NW_008705722.1:11888-12906 GCF_000186865.1 Aureococcus anophagefferens
GTTGCGATTATTGAAGCAATTACACGCGATGGACGCGCTCCGAGCGTGGCCGAGTCCGCAGTGGTGAAGGTGTCTCTCTGCAGTAGGTGATTGCGTGGGACGGGTTCTTTGGGCCATTGAGGCGGATTCAGCACATCACCTACTGCAGCGGCCGACGCCGTGAAGTCGGCGTTCCGGGCCTCCATGGGGACGACGAAACGGCCGAGATCGGCACCGTGGGGTGGCCCTCCGCAGTAGGAGATGTACTCGATCCCACCGGACACATACTGGGGACGGGGCTCGGGCGGTGGTGTCGGCCCAGACCGCGTTTCTGGACGTGGGGGCCGGTTGGGCTGCCGCGCCACGTTTCTATGCGCGCGTTGGCGGTCGATGTTTTCGACGTCGATGGCCGAGCGGATCAAATGGGACGCCCGCGGTACATAGACGAACGATTCCCGACGCTCCGTGCGCTCGAACACGGTCGAAAAGGGTGCGGGGGACGCCGAAAACCCTCTTCCGACCCCTTGGGACGCCCCGCGCGCGATGCGGCGCAATCCTCGGGAGTGACATCCCGCGGGGAATGTGTCCGCAACAGGGTTCCGGTCCTCGCAGCCGCGGGGATCGTTGCGCAACTCTGCATCTGCGTCGAGCTACGGGCTGGAGAAGACGAGAATTTCGTCCATCGACGCTGCAAAAGGGCTGCTCGCAGCCTGATTGTTTGAGTTGCTTTTTCGAGGAATCGATCCAGTTGCTTTTTTTAGTTTTTAGCCCGGCGGGCTAGATGTTTCTGCAACAACAGCAAGGCTGCCCTGAATAGAAACGCCCGGATACATTAACCACGCTCTGCCAACGCGACGGCCGCCATGGACGTGCTCACGGTGCCCAAGGCGCCCATCGTGTCCCTCGGGGGCAAGTCGACGACGCCCGCGACGTTCAGCGAGAAGGTGCCCGGCCCGGGCAACTACGCGACGATCGGCGGCATCGGCCAGATGAACCCCCAGCTCCGGAGCTCGCAGCGGAGCAGCTTCGGCAAGGAGAT
>NW_008705723.1:0-1534 GCF_000186865.1 Aureococcus anophagefferens
CGGGCTTAGCCAGCCTCCAGCGGCAGCGCGTCGCCGAGGAGGAAGCGAACGGCGCCGCTCGGCGGAAGGCGGCCGAACTGGGCTTAGCCAGCCTCCAGCGGCAGCGCGTCGCCGAGGAGGAAGCGAAGCGCGTCGCCGAGGAAGGAGCGGGACAGCTCGACGAGTTCGTGGCGGACGAGCCCGCGATCGTCGTCGAGGACGTGGCGGACGAGCCCGCGATCGTCGTCTCGTGGGACGTCCTCGAGGAGGCGCCTCTCCCGGCCGAGGTCGACACGCGATCGCTCCGAGCGGAGGGCGAGCACATCCTCGAAGGCGAGTGGGCCGAGCAGGCGGAGCTCGACGCGGCCGCGCGGGCCATCGCGGCGGCCGACGACACCATCGCCAAGTACGACAACGCCATGGCCGCCTTGGACATGCTCGCCGACGCCGATGACGGCGAAGCCGCCGAGTCAATGAGCCATTTCGCTTCGACTGCGGGCGCGTTCAAGGGCAAGGACCGCGACGACTTCAAGTCCATGGACGCCTCGTCTGGCCCCGACTGGCTCTCCGGCTCGGCCGCCCCCGCGGCCCCGGCCGCCCCCGCGGCCGCGGCCGCCCCCGCTGCGGCCGCCGCCAGCGGCAACATGGATCACTTCGCGTCCACGGCGGGCTCGTTCAAGGGCAAAGACCGCGACTTCAAGTCCATGGGCGCCTCGTCCGGCCCCGACTGGCTCTCTGGGTCCGGCGCCCCCGCGGCCGCCCCCGCGGCCGCAGCCGCCTCCGGCAACATGGACCACTTCGCGTCCACGGCGGGCTCGTTCAAGGCCAAGGTCCGCGACTTCAAGGCCACGGGCGCCTCGTCCGGCCCCGACTGGCTCTCCGGGTCCGGCGCTCCCGCGGCGCCTCCCGCGGCCGCGGCCACGGCCGCCGCCAGCGGCAACATGGACCACTTCGCGTCCACGGCGGGCTCGTTCAAGGGCAAGGTCCGCGACTTCAAGGCCACGGGCGCCTCGTCCGGCCCCGACTGGCTCTCTGGGTCCGGCTTCTCCGCGGCGCCTCCCGCGGCCGCGGCCACGGCCGCCGCCAGCGGCAACATGGACCACTTCGCGTCCACGGCGGGCGCGTTCAAGGGCAAGGACCGCGACTTCAAGGCCGCGGGCGCCTCGTCCGGCCCCGACTGGCTCTCTGGGTCCGGCTTCTCCGCGGCGCCTCCCGCGGCCGCGGCCACGGCCGCCGCCAGCGGCAACATGGACCACTTCGCGTCCACGGCGGGCGCGTTCAAGGGCAAGGACCGCGACTTCAAGGCCGCGGGCGCCTCGTCCGGCCCCGACTGGCTCTCCGGGTCCGGCGCTCCCGCGGCGCCTCCCGCGGCCGCGGCCACGGCCGCCGCCAGCGGCAACATGGACCACTTCGCGTCCACCGCGGGCGCGTTCAAGGGCAAGGACCGCGACTTCAAGGCCGCGGGCGCCTCGTCCGGCCCCGACTGGCTCTCCGGGTCCGGCTTCTCCGCGGCGCCTCCCGCGGCCGCGGCCACGGCCGCCGCCAGCGGCAACAT
>NW_008705723.1:5004-8850 GCF_000186865.1 Aureococcus anophagefferens
CGACGCGTCCTCGAAGCAAGTGGGCCGAGCAGGCGGAGCGCGAAGCGGCCTGGACCGCGGCGTCCGCCGCGAGCCTCGAGGGGCTGCGCATCGTCGAGGAGGAAGCGCCGCAGCTGCTGGCTGCCGAGGAGAAGAGGCTATCGCTCCGAGCGGAGGGTCAGCGCGTCGTCGCCGGCCGCCGCACGCGACAGCTTCGGACACCACAATCGAGCCCCCATTCATGGACCACATTCGAACAGGAGGCGCCCCTCCCGGTCAAGGACGACACGCGATCGCTCCGAGCGGAGGGCGAGCGCGTCTTGAACAGCAAGTGGGCTGAGCAGGCGGAGCGCGAAGCCGCCTGGACCGCGGCGTCTGTCGCGAGCCTCGAGCAGCTGCGCGTCGCTGAGGCGGAAACGGTCGCGAACCTCGAGCAGCTGCGCGTCGCCGAGGCGGAAGCGGCGCGGCTCAAGGCCGAGCAAGAGGCGCTCTTCGAGCAGCAGCGCGTCGCCGAGGAACAAACGGTCACGACGGAGCAAGAGGCGCCTCTCCCGGTCAAGGACGACACGCGATCGCTCCGAGCGGAGGGCGAGCGCGTCTTGAACAGCAAGTGGGCTGAGCAGGCGGAGCGCGAAGCCGCCTGGACCGCGTCGTCTGTCGCGAGCCTCGAGCAGCTGCGCGTCGCTGAGGCGGAAACGGTCGCGAACCTCGAGCAGCTGCGCGTCGCCGAGGCGGAAGCGGCGCGGCTCAAGGCCGAGCAAGAGGCGCTCTTCGAGCAGCAGCGCGTCGCCGAGGAACAAACGGTCACGACGGAGCAAGAGGCGCCTCTCCCGGTCAAGGACGACACGCGATCGCTCCGAGCGGAGGGCGAGCGCGTCTTGAACAGCAAGTGGGCTGAGCAGGCGGAGCGCGAAGCCGCCTGGACCGCGTCGTCTGTCGCGAGCCTCGAGCAGCTGCGCGTCGCTGAGGCGGAAACGGTCGCGAACCTCGAGCAGCTGCGCGTCGCCGAGGCGGAAGCGGCGCGGCTCAAGGCCGAGCAAGAGGCGCTCTTCGAGCAGCAGCGCGTCGCCGAGGAACAAACGGTCACGACGGAGCAAGAGGCGCCTCTCCCTGCTGAGGTCGACACGCGATCGCTCCGAGCGGAAGGCCAGCGCGTCCTCGAAAGCAAGTGGACCGAGCAGGCTGAGCGCGAAGCGGCCTGGACCGCGGCGTCCGTCGCGAGCCTCGAGGGGCTGCGCGCCGCCGAGGCGGAAGCGGCACAGCAGCTGCGCGTCGCCGAGGCGGAAGTGGCACAGCTCGAGACGGAGCAGGAGGCGAGCCTCCCGGCCGAGGTCGACACGCGATCGCTTCGAGCGGAGGGCGAGCGCGTCCTCGAAAGCAAGTGGGCCGAGCAGGCGGAGCGCGAAGCGGCCTGGATCGCGGCGTCCGCTGCGAGCCTCAAGCGGCTGCGCGTCGCCGAGGAACAAGCGGCGCAGCTCGAGCAGCAGCGAGTCTCCGAGGAACAAGCGGTCACGACGGAGCAGGAGGCGCCCCCCGACTGGCTCTCCGGCTCGGCGGCGGCGTCTTCCGCCGCGCCCGCCGAGGTCGACACGCGATCGCTCCGAGCGGACGGCGAGCGCATCCTCGAAAGCAAGTGGGCCGAGCAGGCCGAGCGCGAAGCCGCCTGGACCGCTTCGTCCGTCGCGAGCTTCGACCAGCCGCGCCCGGCCGAGGCGGAAGCGGTCACGATCGCGGAGGAGGCGCCTCTCCCGGCCGAGGTCGACACGCGATCGCTCCGAGCGGAGGGCGAGCGCGTCCTCGAAAGCAAGTGGGCCGAGCAGGCCGAGCGCGAAGCCGCCTGGACCGCTTCGTCCGTCGCGAGCTTCGACCAGCCGCGCCCGGCCGAGGCGGAAGCGGTCACGATCGCGGAGGAGGCGCCTCTCCCGGCCGAGGTCGACACGCGATCGCTCCGAGCGGAGGGCGAGCGCGTCCTCGAAAGCAAGTGGGCCGAGCAGGCCGAGCGCGAAGCCGCCTGGACCGCTTCGTCCGTCGCGAGCTTCGACCAGCCGCGCCCGGCCGAGGCGGAAGCGGTCACGATCGCGGAGGAGGCGCCTCTCCCGGCCGAGGTCGACACGCGATCGCTCCGAGCGGAGGGCGAGCGCGTCCTCGAAAGCAAGTGGGCCGAGCAGGCCGAGCGCGAAGCCGCCTGGACCGCTTCGTCCGTCGCGAGCTTCGACCAGCCGCGCCCGGCCGAGGCGGAAGCGGCCACGATCGCGAAGGAGGCGCCTCTCCCGGCCGAGGTCGACGCGCGATCGCTCCGAGCGAGCCCGGCGGGAAGGAGGCGCGCGCTCCGAGCGGAGAGCCAGCGCGTCCTGAACAGCAAGTGGGCCGAGCAGGCGGAGCGCGAAGCGGCCTGGACCACGGCCTCCGTCGCGTGCCTCGAGGGCCCGCGCGTCGCCGAGGCGGAAGCGGCGCAGCTCGAGACGGAGCAGGAGGCGCCTCTCCCGGCCGAGGACGACGCGCGATCGCTCCGAGCGAGCCCGGCCGCGGGACGGAGGCGCGCGCTCCGAGCGGCGAGCGGGCGCGTCCAGGATCGCGACTGGGACTCGATCGAGCGCGGAGCCTCCTCGACTCCGCTGCGCGTCGCCCAGGAAGAAGCGGCCCAGCTGCTGCGGCGCGTCGCCGAGGAAGAAGCGGGGCAGCCCAGGGCCGAGGAGGACGCGCTCATCGCCGCCGCGGACGAAAGCCGCGCGCTCCAAGCGGAGGGCGAGCGCATCCTTGAAAGCGAGCGGGCCGAACCGGAGCGCGGAGCCTCATCGACTGCGGCGTCCGTCGTGAGCCTCAAGCGGCTGCGCGTCGCCGAGGCGGAAGCGCCGCGGCTCGAGGCCGGGCCGGAGGCGAGCGTCCCGGCCGCGGAAAGGAGGGCCTTCCTTCGGAGGCACGCGCTCCGAGCAGGGAGCGATCGCATCCTGGAGAGCAAGTGGGCCGACCAGACGGAGCGCGATACCGCGCGGACCGCGGCGAACCTCAAGCGGCTGCGCGTGGCTGAGAACCACGCGGCGCGACTCGAGGCCGGGCAGGCGAGCCTCCCGGCCGCGGAAAGGAGGCGCGCGCTTCGAGCGGAGAGCCAGCGCGTCCTGGACAGCAAGTGGGCCGAGCCGGCGCAGGGGCCGTAAGTTGATCTACGCCTCGACCGCATCGCCCTGTAAATACGATGTACTACTAGTACTAGAAGTACCTGCCACCTGGACTCGGGACTCCTGATTTCAGCGAGTTTTGCCCCGAGTCCAAAGACCGACTTAGTAGGCGACGCACCCTCTTGCGCCCGCGACGCCTGAGCCCGCGCGCCGCCCGCAAACGATCATGAAGGCCGAGTACGTCGAGAAGCAGCGCGAATACGAAGAGAAGAAGGCGCGGGCGAAAGCGCTACAGCTGCGTTTGACGTGCACGATTTGTGGGGCGAAACCGAGAACTTTGCTGAAATGCCCGTGCGGAACTACACAGTATTGTTCGACTGAATGCCAACGGATCGACTGGCGCGAGCGGGGCCACCGGAAGGCGTGCAAGAAGATCCGGAAGCGCGCGGCGGAAGCGCCGACGCGCGCGCCGTCGCCGCCGCGCGAGGTGTTCTACGGCCCCGCGCCGCGGTCGCACGCCGACGAGGTCCGCGCGCGCATCGCGGCGGAACACGAGGCCGCTCGTGCCCTGCGGGAGGCGAACCCGGAGCGGGAGCCGGCGTCGGCGCGGTTTGGGTCGCGATGCCCGATCTGCTTCGAGGAGTGGGACGTGAATACTCTGGGCGTGTTTCGTTGCTGTTGCTGCCGAACGGTCTGCCGATCGTGCGAGGACAAGATCGGATTCGAGGCGTGTGCTCTCTGTCGATACCGA
>NW_008705723.1:12054-12941 GCF_000186865.1 Aureococcus anophagefferens
GGGCGGGTCTCAACATCGTCGCTTCTGCGACCTTTTCTTTTGGTTTGGGGCTGATGGCGGGCACGAGTTCACTTACGAGTCCTCTCCGCGCCGCGGTCTCACTTCGTGTTGAACTCAACGAGGCCTTCAACGCGATGAGTCGCTCGAGAAGCAGCACTCACATGCGTAGTTGATGGAGGCTGGTGCATTCTCACAGGCAGCAGCGCTCGCGTACGACACCGCGTGAGACGCACGCGAACCGCGCGCGAGCCTCTGCAAAACGAGGCGATGGTCGAGAAGCTGCTGCGGCGCGCGCTCGCGTCGAAGCGCGGCCGCATCTTCTTCCTCGCCACGGCTGGCGTGACGCTCTGCGTGCGGCGCCTGCGGCGGCGGCGGCGGGCGCTCCTGCTCGCGCGGCGCCTCGCGCGCGGGCCGGCCAAGGCCGAGGCGTGCTACAGCCCCGTGGAGTGGAGCGACGACGACGACGGCGACGAGGAGCCGCACGCGCTCCCGGAGCCGCCCGAGTTCCGGCGCCACGAGGCCGGCGACGACGGGCGCGGCGGCGCGCGGCTCCGGCCCGCGGACGCGCGCGCCGCCGCGCGCTGGCTCGCCGCGACGCATCTCGGGTTCCTCTTCGGGTCGCCCGGCGCCGACGAGCGCGACGCCGCGGCGCTCCGGGCCGCGGTGCTCGCGCGCGTGACCTGGCGGCGCTACCGCGACGGCGCGACGATCCTGGAGCGGGGCGCCGCGCGCGACGCGCTCGTGCTCGTCGTGTCGGGCGTCGCGGAGCTCTACGAGGAGGCGGACGACGACGACGGCGACGGCGACGCGCCGCGCTGCGGCGCCCTCAGCCGCGCGACGTCGGGCAGCTCCCAGGTCGGCCTGGACCTCGACGACGGCGACCGGTC
>NW_008705724.1:0-1920 GCF_000186865.1 Aureococcus anophagefferens
GCTCGAGACGGAGCAGGAGGCAAGCCTCCCGGTCGCGGAAAGGAGGCTCGAGCTCCGAGCGGAGGGCCAGCGCGTCCTGAACAGCAAGTGGGCCGAGCAGGCGGAGCGCGAAGCGGCCTGGACCGCGGCCTCCGTCGCGAGCCTCGAGGGGCTGCGCATCGCCGAGGCGGAAGCGGCGCGGCTTAAGGCCGAGCAAGAGGCGCTCTTCGAGCAGCAGCGCGTCGCCGAGGAACAAGCGGTCACGACGGAGCAGGAGGCGCCTCTCCCGGCCGAGGTTGACACGCGATCGCTCCGAGCGGAGGGCGAGCGCGTCCTCGAAAGCAAATGGGCTGAGCAGGCCGAGCGCGAAGCGGCCTGGACCGCGGCGTCCGCCGCGAGCCTCGAGGGGCTGCGCGCCGCCGAGGCGGAAGCGGTCGCGAAGCTCGAGCAGCTGCGCGTCGCCGAGGCGGAAGCGCTTGCGAACCTCGAGCAGCTGCGCGTCGCCGAGGCGGAAGCACCACAGCGCGAGACGGAGCAGGAGTCGAGCCTCCCGGTCGCGGAAAGGAGGCTCGAGCTCCGAGCGGAGGGCCAGCGCGTCCTGAACAGCAAGTGGGCCGAGCAGGCGGAGCGCGAAGCGGCCTGGACCGCGGCCTCCGTCGCGAGCCTCGAGGGGCTGCGCATCGCCGAGGCGGAAGCGGTGCGGCTTAAGGCCGAGCAAGAGGCGCTCTTCGAGCAGCAGCGCGTCGCCGAGGAGGAAGCGGTCACGACGGAGCAGGAGGCGCCTCTCCCGGTCGAGGTCGACACGCGATCACTCCGAGCGGAGGGCGAGCGCATCCTCGAAAGCAAGTGGGCCGCGCAGGCGGAGCGCGAAGCGGCCTGGACCGCGGCATCCGTCGCGAGCCTCGAGGGGCTGCGCGTCGCCGAGGCGGAAGCGGTCGCGAAGCTCGAGCAGCTGCGCGTCGCCGAGGCGGAAGCACCGCAGCTCGAGACGGAGCAGCAGGCGCCTCTCCCGGTCATCGAACGGAGGGACGAGCTCCGAGCGGAGGGCCAGCGCGTCCTGAACAGCAAGTGGGCCGAGCAAGCGGAGCGCGAAGCCGCCTGGACCGCGGCGTCCGTCTCGAACCTCGAGCAGCTGCGCGTCGCCGAGGCTGAAGCGGCGCGGCGCGTCGCCGAGGCGGAAGCGGTCACGACAGAGCAGGAGGCGCCTCTTCTGGCCGAGGTCGACACGCGATTACTCCGAGCGGAGGGCGAGAGCATCCTGGAAAGCAAGTGGGCCGCGCAGGCGGAGCGCGAAGCCGCCTGGACCGCGGCGAGCCTCAAGCGGCTGCGCGTCGCCGAGAAACAAGCGGCGCAGCTCAAGTCCATGGGCGGTGCGTCCGGCCCCGACTGGCTCTCCGGCTCGGCAGCGGCGTCTTCCGCCGCCTCCGCTACGGATGAGACGCGATCGCTCCGAGCGGAGGGCGAACGCGTCCTCGAAAGCAAGTGGGCCGAGCAGGCGGAGCGCGAAGCGGCCTGGACCGCGGCGTCCGTCGCGAGCCTCGAGGGGCTGCGCATCGCCGAGGCGGAAGCGGTGCGGCTTAAGGCCGAGCAAGAGGCGCTCTTCGCGCAGCAGCGCGTCGCCGAGGAACAAGCGGTCACGACGGAGCAGGAGGCGCCTCTCCCGGTCGAGGTCGACACGCGATCGCTCCGAGCGGAGGGCCAGCGCGTCCTGAACAGCAAGTGGGCCGAGCAGGCGGAGCGCGAAGCGGCCTGGACCGCGGCGTCCGTCGCGAGCCTCGAGGGGCTGCGCGTCGCCGAGGCGGAAGCGGTCGCGAAGCTCGAGCAGCTGCGCGTCGCCGAGGCGGAAGCACCGCAGCTCGAGACGGAGCAGCAGGCGCCTCTCCCGGTCATCGAACGGAGGGACGAGCTCCGAGCGGAGGGCCAGCGCGTCCTGAACAGCAA
>NW_008705724.1:5765-7546 GCF_000186865.1 Aureococcus anophagefferens
AGAACTTTGCTGAAATGCCCGTGCGGAACTCACAGTATTGTTCGACTGAATGCCAACGGATCGACTGGCGCGAGCGGGGCCACCGGAAGGCGTGCAAGAAGATCCGGAAGCGCGCGGCGGAAGCGCCGACGCGCGCGCCGTCGCCGCCGCGCGAGGTGTTCTACGGCCCCGCGCCGCGGTCGCACGCCGACGAGGTCCGCGCGCGCATCGCGGCGGAACACGAGGCCGCTCGTGCCCTGCGGGAGGCGAACCCGGAGCGGGAGCCGGCGTCGGCGCGGTTTGGGTCGCGATGCCCGATCTGCTTCGAGGAGTGGGACGTGAATACTCTGGGCGTGTTTCGTTGCTGTTGCTGCCGAACGGTCTGCCGATCGTGCGAGGACAAGATCGGATTCGAGGCGTGTGCTCTCTGTCGATTACCGTACCCGGAAGATAACGCGGAGCAGCTCGCGCGTCTTCGCCGCCATGTGGAGAACGAGGTGCCGGAAGCGATTACGTTTTTGGGAAATGCGTACCGCCACGGTCTGTTGGGCCTCGTGAAATCCGATAAGAAAACCGCGAAGATCTACCGGCGTGCTGTGGAGCTCGGAGATGTGCGGTCGATGGTATCTCTTGGGAGAATGTACGAGCATGGGGAAGGCGTCAAGCTGGACAAGAAGAAGGCGGAGCGGCTCTATCGCGCGGCAGCAGACCGGGGCCACCCAGACGCGCAATGCAATTTGGCGTTTTTACTTGATTCTGAGGAGAAGTATGAAGAAGCGTTCCCGTACTACGCGCTCTCGGCGGATCAAGGTTATACACGTGCAGAGCACAACCTTGGCTGCTGTTACACGCTCGGAAAAGGCACGGAAGTCGACCTCGGCAAAGCCAGGTACTGGTTCGAGCGCGCCGCTGCCAAGGGCCGCAAAGAAGCTATAACGGCCCTCGCGGCCCTCGACGCGCGAGTATAGCCTAAAAATATTTACGCCGCGTCGTCGCCCGAGCCCGACATGCTGCTCTTGCGCGCGGGCGAGTCGCGCTTGGCCCTGGCGTCGTCGTCGCCGCGTTCCTCCCCGCGCCGACCTTCGCGGTCTGGTGCCTGGCGTTTCTTGAACGCGACGCCCGCCTGGCGAAAGGACGAGGACGCCGCCGAGGGGGGCATGGAGAACGACATGAACGCGATGCTCTAGGCGTGGGCTCAGGCCTGGGCTAAGATTTTGAGCGATTTTGCCTGCTGAGACTTGTTGAGGTCCGACGAGGACGACGTACGAGCTCGCGACGCGCGCGAAGTCATGTCGTGGCAGGAGAAGAAGTTGGAGTATGAGAATCGCATGGCCCGAGCGAGGGGCAAAAAACTCGACACTCTCCAGACCTGCACGATCTGCGGCGCCGACAAGGCCAAGGCCTGCCGAGGGTGCGGCACGACGGCCTACTGTTCGACGGCCTGCCAACGCATCGACTGGCGCGACCGGGGCCACCGGAAGGTGTGCAAGAAGATCCAGGCCGCGGAGGCGGCGCGCGCCGAGGCGCCGACGCCCCCGCCGTCGCCACCGCGCGAGGTGTTCTACGGCCCCGCGCCGCGGTCGCACGCCGACGAGATCCGCGCGCGCATCGCGGCGGAACACGAGGCGGCCCGCGTGCGACGCGAGGCGAACCCGGAGCGGGAGCCGCTCTCGGCGCGGTACGGCTCGCGGTGCCCGATCTGTCTCGAGGAGTGGGACGTGAATACTGCGGGTGCGCTTCTCGTCTGTTGCTGCCGGAGGGTCTGCCGATCGTGCGACGACAAGATCGGACTCGAGGCGGTC
>NW_008705724.1:10670-12726 GCF_000186865.1 Aureococcus anophagefferens
CGACGAGCGCGACGCCGCGGCGCTCCGGGCCGCGGTGCTCGCGCGCGTGACCTGGCGGCGCTACCGCGACGGCGCGACGATCCTGGAGCGGGGCGCCGCGCGCGACGCGCTCGTGCTCGTCGTGTCGGGCGTCGCGGAGCTCTACGAGGAGGCGGACGACGACGACGGCGACGGCGACGCGCGGCGCTGCGGCGCCCTCAGCCGCGCGACGTCGGGCAGCTCCCAGGTCGGCCTGGACCTCGACGACGGCGACCGGTCCACGGAGACGCTGCCCTACGAGCGCTCCGGCTCGCTGCGCGCGCGGCGGGAGAAGCTCGCGTCGACGCTGGGCCCCATGGAGGCGCTCGGCAAGTTCTCCGTCGTCGTCGCGGCCGCGGGGGCCGCCGGCGGTGCCGACGGCGACCGCGGCGGTGCCGACGACGACGGGCTGCGCGAGTACCGCGTCGTCGCGGGCGGCCGCGAGGGGCTGGGCACGGTGACGTGCGCGCTGGCCGCGGCGGATTTGCGGGAGGTCGCGCTCCAGTGGCCCGACGCGATTTTGGGCTACGCGCGGCGCTGCGTCGCGCGGCTCCACCGCGTCGCGCGCTTCGCGACGTCCGAGCTCCTCCGCGCGCCGGACGCGCACCAGCGCGACGAGTCCTTCTGCGACGTCGCGCCGCTGCCGGCGGTCGATTTCGACGGCCTGGCGAGCGACGCGTACGCGCCGGGCGCCGTCGTCGCGCTCGACCCGGACGCGCTGACGGTCCTCGTGTCGGGCGCCGTGCTCGTCGGCGGCGCGCGCGCGCCGGGCGACCCGCGGCGCCGCGTCGAGGCGCCCGCGGTGCTCGGCGGCTTCGCGTTCCTCGACGAGGAGCGGTCGAGGCGCGACGACGCGCTGACGGTCGTCGCCGACGGCGAGGGCTCCGGCGTGCGCGTCGCGCGCGTCCGCGAGGCGTCCCTGCGGTCGCTCCGCGGGGGCGGCGCGGCGGCCGTCGCCGAGGGCGTGCTCGCCGTCGTCAAGTCCATGGGGGGCGACGTGCGGTGCTTCCTGCGGAGCGGCATGACGCGCAAGTGGCTCCACGCCGGCGCGCGGCTGCTCGCGGAGCACGCGCCGACGCCGCCCCACTTTTACGTCGTCATCAGCGGGCGCGTCGCGCTCTCGCGCGCGGGCGAAAACGACGAGGACGTGAGCCGGGGCGGCGTCGTCGGGCTGGAGGCGGTGCTCACGGGCGCGCCGGCGCTGGACTTCGGCGCGCGCTGCGTCCGCGACACGGAGTTGGTGGCCGTGCCGCGGGAGGCGCTCGAGGACGCGCGGTCGGGCGCTTTATGGCTCCGGAAGCTCGCGGGGCATCTAGGACGGAACCGGGGCCGCGCGGACGTCGCCGACGAGGTGTCGACGCTCGCGTTCCTCGGCGCCGACGGGCCCGGCGCGGCCGCCGCCGCGCGCAACGCGGCCGCGGTCGCGGACGCGCTCGAGGCCATCGGCGAGGGCCCGCCGCTGGTCGTCGGGCCGCGCGAGGCGCTGGCCAAGTTCGGCGACCCGTTCGCGCGCCGCGGCGGCCACGGCGACGCGCCGCTGCTCTGGCGGCGGCGCGTGACGTCCTGGCTCGCCGAGTGCGAGGAGCGGCGCCGCTTCGTCGTACTGGAGTGCTTCGACCGCGGCGGCGGCGCCGCGCCGAAGCAGTTCCTGCGCCACTGGAGCCGCCTCGCGCTGGGCAACGCGGACAAGGTCGTCGTCGTCGCCCACGGCGCGCGGTCGCGGGCGCTGGCGCCGCGGTCCCTGGAGCGGCGCGCGCTCTACGACCGCGGGCCCGCGCGGTCCGTCGTCGTGCTGCTCGCGCACGAGGCCGGCGGCCCGAACCCGAAGCGGAGCGGCCGGTGGCTGGCCCAGCGGCCGTCGTCGGCGCGGGGGCCCCGCCTGCTCCACGTCGTCGTCGGCGACGGTTCGGACCTCGCGCGCGCCGCGCGGATTTTGGCGGGCCGCGCCGTCGGCGTCGTGCTCGGCGGCGGCGGCGGCCGGGGCCTCGGCCACCTCGGCGTGCTGCGCTGTGTGGAAATCAACCGCTGGTTGGGGGTC
>NW_008705725.1:0-1609 GCF_000186865.1 Aureococcus anophagefferens
CTCGCCTCCTCGGCGTCTCGGCGCCGGGCGGCCTCGCCGTCGAGGCGGTCGCCGAGGGCCGCGGCCGCGGCCTCGAGCGCGGCCGCGCGCGCGGCGCCGGCGGCGCGCGCGGCGCGGCACCGGTCGAGCTCCTCCCGGAGCTTCGCCACCTCGCGGCGCGCGGCGCGGTCCTTGGCGTCGACGACCTTCGTCCACTCCTCGGCCGACCGCCGCGACGCCACCAGGGCCGCGTCCGCGTCCTGCCGCGCGGCGTCGCGGTCGCGCTCCGCGGCGTCGAGGCGGCTCCGGAACTCGGCGCGCCGCTGCGTCGCCTCCCGCGCCCGCTCCGCGGCGCGCTCCCGCTCCGCCTCCTCGGCGCCGCGGCGCTCGCGCGCCCAGGCCTCGAGCGTCTCGCGGTCCCTCCGCCGCGCCGCGCGTAGCGCGCGGAGCTCGCGGCGGAGCTCCGCGGCCTCGCCGCGGCTCCGGGCGACGGCGTCGCGCCGCGCGCCGCGCTCGTCCTCGGCCTCGCCCCGCGCCGCGTCCGCCGCCGCCAGCTCGCGCCGGTGCGCGTCCACCGCGGCGCGCAGGGCGTCGTTCTCGCTCGCGAGCTTGGCGACGGCGGCACGCGCGCTCGCCAGATTGTCCGCGGCCGTCTCGGACCCGAGCGCCGCGAGCTCCGCGGCGACGCCGCCCGCCCGCGGCGGCGGCGGCGGCTTCGCGCCGCGGTAGAGCCGCGGCGCCGGCACCATCATGCTGCCCCAAACAATCGCAGCTCCCTTCAAGAATGTTTTTTTTTAGGGCAGCCTCTTCGATGGGCCGAGCGGTCTACATCGACGTCGTCGGCAGCGCGAGCCTGAAGCTCACGCTGAAGAAGGACGTGCCCGCGCGCAAGGTCTGGGCGTCGCTGGCCTCGCGGCGCGTCGACGCGGCGACCCACGTCCTCGAGACGCCCGGCGGCGCCGTCCTGGGCATCGACGACCTCGTGCTCGCGTCGGCGCCCGGCGCGGGCGACGTGCTGCTCGTCTGCCGCCGCCGGCCGCCGCCGCCGACGCCGCCGCCGGAAACGCCGCCGCCGCCGGAGACGCCGCCGCCGACACCGCCGCCGGAGACGCCGCCGGAGACGCCGCCGCCGCCGCCGGAGACGCCGCCGCCGCCGCTGCCGCCGTCGACGGCGGGCCTCCGCTGGCTCTACATCAACGTCGCGGCGTCGGCGAAGCGGCGCGCCTTCGCCGAGGCCCAGGCCGCGAAGCACGGCCTCGCCGCGGCGCGCGTCGACGCCGCGACGCCCGCGGACGCCGCGGCGCTCGCCGCGGGCCTCGGCGTCCCGACGGCCCACCTCATGGCCGGGTCCGACGAGTGGCACGGCGGCGCGGCGAACGCGATCTGCCTCTCCTGGCTCCGCGCGCTCCGCGCGGCGGCGGCGGCGGACGCGCCGCTCGTCGCCGTCGCCGAGGACGACGCGGCGCCGCACCGCGACTTCTCGACGCGCGCGGACGCGCTCCTCGCGAACCTCTCCGCGCGCGCGGCCGTCGACGCGGTCTGGCTCCACGCGCGGGGCCACGCGCGCGTCCGCGACACCTGCGGCGACGCGGCCTGCGTCCCGCGGCCCGACGCGCCCGCGGGCACGCCC
>NW_008705725.1:2415-4604 GCF_000186865.1 Aureococcus anophagefferens
TCCGCAGCGACCGAGCCGGCTCGAGTTCTTGAAGGCAAACAACAGCGCGCGTGCGGAAAAAATCCATGGATCTTTCGCCTTTAGTTGCTGTGCCGGTCATTTAAAAAACTGAGCTCGTTCGCGGAATGCCCTACATCATGCACAGCCCCTGCCAGGAGCGGCCGCGGGCGACGGGCCTCCGACCCGGGCCGTCCCGGGCGCGCGCCGCGCGCCACGACGGGGCCCGCCGCGACGGGGCGCGCCGCGACGGGGCGCGCCGCGGCGGGGGGCGCCGCGGCGCGGCGAGAGGCTGCTTGTTCGTGCTGGCGTGCTGGGTGGTCGATTCGGCGGGCGCCTCCTGCGCCAGCGTCGCGTTCTCCGAGCGCGTCATCACCGACCAGGCGGACGAGGTCGTCTCCGTCTTCTCGATCGACGTCGACGGCGACGGTGACGTCGACACGCTCTCGGCGTCCTACTTCGATGACACGATCGCCTGGTACGAGAACGACGGGTCCCAGTCCTTCACGGAGCGCATCATCACGACGCTGGCGAACGGCGCTGTTTCCGTATTCGCGCTCGACGTCGACGGCGATGGCGACGTCGACGCGCTTTCGGCGTCTCGCGAAGACGACACGGTCGTGTGGTACGAGAACGACGGCTCCGAGTCCTTCGCGGAGCGCGTCATCACGAGCTCGGCGGACGCCGCCCGCTCCGTCTTCGCGATCGATGTCGACGGCGACGGCGACGTCGACGCGCTGTCGGCGTCCTACAACGACGACACAGTCGCGTGGTATGAGAACGACGGGTCCCAGTCCTTCACGAAGCGCATCATCACGACGCTGGCGGACTTCGCCTACTCCGTCTACGCCATCGACGTCGACGGCGACGGCGACGTCGACGCGCTTTCGGCGTCTCGCGACGACGACACGGTCGTGTGGTACGAGAACGACGGCTCCGAGTCCTTTGCGGAGCGCGTCATCACAACGCTCGCGGACAACGCCCGTTCCGTCTTCGCCATCGACCTCGACGGCGACGGCGACGTCGACGCGCTGTCGGCGTCTTTGAACGACGACACGGTCGCATGGTACGAGAACGACGGCTCCCAGTCCTTCTCCGAGCGCGTCATCACGAATCTTGCAGACTCCGCCCGCTCCGTCTTCGCGATCGACCTCGACGGCGACGGCAACGTCGACGCGCTGTCCGCTTCCGCCTATGACGACACGGTCGCCTGGTACGAGAACGACGGGTCCCAGTCCTTCACGGAGCGCGTCATCACGACGCTGGCGGACGGCGCCCGCTCCGTCTTCGCGCTCGATGTCGACGGCGACGGCGACGTCGACGCGCTGTCGGCGTCCTACGACGACGACACGGTCGCGTGGTACGAGAACGACTGCGAGACGCACGCGCCGACGACCGCGCTGCCGACTTCAACACCAACTTTTGCATGTCGCTATACCAGAGGCACACTTTACAATGAGAATTGCTTCGCAGCAGCGGCTCTTTTGAATGAATACATTGGCGAATCATTTCTTTCATGCGACTATTCATTTAGCTGCACGAGTGCAACGGGAGACAATTGTTATCTGAAATACATCGAGTCTGATTTCTGCTCGTCAGGAGAAATAGACATTTTGAATGCCTTTTTTTCAGATGCAGTCTTCACGTGCTGCGACTACACCAGCAGTTGTACGAATCGAATGCTGTTGCTGGAAACCGACTGTGGATCACAAGTCACTGAGCTCAACGACCTCATCGAGGGGCTTGTAGATGGCTCCGTGACACCAAATCCCAGCTCGGTGCCGACAGCCTCGCCCACAGCCGCGCCGTCTTCGACCCCCAGCGCGGCCCCTTCGTCGGCTCCGAGCGCGGCGCCCTCCTCGGCGCCGTCCTCGAGTCCGTCCTCGAGCCCCAGCGCGGCACCTTCGTCGGCTCCGACCCCGTCGCCCTCCTCGGCGCCGTCCCCGAGTCCGTCCTCGAGCCCCAGCGCGACCCCCAGCGCGACGCCCTCCTCGCCCCCGACGGCCTCCTTCCTGCGCATTACGAGCATCGGCGCCGGCTCGACCTGCGTCTCCGGCGTCGAGTGCGACGTCCTCTGGGTCTACCGCGGCGACCCCGGCGCCTGCGCGACCGTGGACGTCGAGGTCTCGGACCCGGACGGGACCGTCGTCCGCGCGGAGACCGCGACCAACGACGGCCAGCAGACGCAGACC
>NW_008705725.1:4727-8912 GCF_000186865.1 Aureococcus anophagefferens
TCGACAAGGACATCGGCGGCTGGGACACGTCGTCCGTGACGGACATGAGCGGCATGTTCCACACTGCTGACGCCTTCGACCAGGACATCGGCGCCTGGGACACGTCGGCCGTGGCGGACATGAGCAGAATGTTCGCCGGTGCTGAGGCCTTCAACCAGGACATCGGCGCCTGGGAGACGTCGTCCGTGACGGACATGACCTTGATGTTCTACAGCGCTAAAACCTTCGACCAGGACATCGGCGCCTGGGACACGTCGTCCGTGACGGACATGAGCTACATGTTCGTCGATGCTGACGCCTTCGACCAGGACATCGGCGCCTGGGACACGTCGAAGGTGACGGACATGAGCTACATGTTCAACCACGCTGACGCCTTCAACCAGGACATTGGCGCCTGGCACACCTCGTCCGTGACGGACATGAGCCAGATGTTCGGAGAGGCTTACGTTTTCAACCAGGACATCGGCGCCTGGGACACGTCGGCCGTGGCGGACATGAGCAGAATGTTCACCTTTGCTTACGCCTTCAACCAGGACATCGGCGCCTGGGACACGTCGTCCGTGACGATCATGCGCTCGATGTTCTCCGGCACTGACGCCTTCGACCAGGACATCGGCGCCTGGGACACGTCGTCCGTGACGGACATGAGCCACATGTTCGACAGTGCTTCCGCCTTCGACCAGGACATCGGCGCCTGGGACACGGCGTCCGTGACGGACATGAGCTACATGTTCCGCAGTGCTGACGCCTTCAATCAGGACATCGGCGGCTGGGACACGTTGTCCGTGACGACCATGAGAGTTATGTTCTACGGCGCTGACGCCTTCGACCAGGACCTCGGCTGGTGCGTCTCGAGCAGCGTCTCGGCTTCGGACTTCGCCTATTCCTCCGGCTGCACGGTCACCGACTGCGGCGTCACCTTTGGTTCGGCAACCTGCGCGCCGACCGCGTCGCCCTCCTCGGCGCCGTCCCCGAGTCCGTCCTCGAGCCCCAGCGCGACCCCCAGCGCGACGCCCTCCTCGCCCCCGACGGCCTCCTTCCTGCGCATCACGAGCATCGGCACCGGCGCGACCTGCGTCTCCGGCGTCGAGTGCGACGTCCTCTGGGTCTACCGCGGCGACCCCGGCGCCTGCGCAACCGTGGACGTCGAGGTCTCGGACCCGGACGGGACCGTCGTCCGCGCGGAGACCGCGACCAACGACGGCCAGCAGACGCAGACCGTCGCCGGCGACGCGGAGGTCAGCACCTACACCCTGACGCTGGCGTGCTCGGACGACGCGACGCTCGCGGACTCGGCGGAGTTCGAGGTCTCGTTCACGCCCGCGCCGACGATCGAACCCGCGCCGATCCCGACGGGGGCTCCCACGCTCGCGCCCTCCCGGAGCCCGTCCGCGGGTCCGACCGTCGCTCTCACCGCGCCGCCGTCCGCGGGTCCGTACAGCTTCGCGGACAAGAGCGAGCTCGAGACCGCGGTCGACGCGTGGCTGTCGGACGCGGACGCGGCGGCGCTGACGTACGGCCACATCTCGACGTGGGACGTCTCCGCCGTGACGGACATGTCGGAGCTCTTTTGTGGTTGGTCGATCTGCACGCGTTACAATACGAACGCGCAGTCGTTCAACGACGACATCGGCGCCTGGGACACGTCGTCCGTGACGGACATGAGCAGTATGTTCAACAATGCTGGCGTCTTCGACCAGGACCTCGGCGCCTGGGACACGTCGTCCGTGACGGACATGCGCGAGATGTTCTACTACGCTTCCGCCTTCGACCAGGACATCGGCGACTGGGACACGTCAAAGGTGACGGACATGATGGGGACGTTCCGGTCTGCGGAAGTCTTCAACCAAAACATCGGCAACTGGGACACGTCAGCCGTGACAGACATGTCGTGGACATTCTACGAAGCATGGAACTTCAACCAGGACATCAGCGGTTGGGACACGTCGTCCGTGACGAGCATGCTCGAGATGTTCGACAGCGCGATTAGATTTGACCAACCAATCGGCGCCTGGGATACGTCGAAGGTGACGGACATGTCGTACATGCTCTTTTACACTGAAGCCTTCGACCAGGACATCGGCGAGTGGGACACGGCGTCGGTGACGGACATGAGGTACATGCTCGCCTTCGCTTCCGCCTTCGACCAGGACATCGGCGCCTGGGACACGTCGTCCGTGACGGACATGAATCGCATGTTCTACTATGCTTCCGCCTTCGACCAGGACATCGGCGCCTGGGACACGTCGTCCGCGACTGACTTGAGCAGCATGTTCGACGGAGCGACTACCTTCGACCAGGACCTCGGCTGGTGCATCTCGAGCAGCGTCTCGGCTTCGGACTTCGCCTCTTCCGCTGGCTGCACGGTCACCGATTGCGGCGTCAGCTTCGGGTGCACGCAGCAACCCACTGCGTCGCCGTCCGCGAGCCCCGTGCCCGCGGAGACCGCCGCCTGCTTCCTGGCCGGCGGAGACTGCGCGTCGTGCTGCGGGTGGTGCACGGACGAGACCGACGCCGCCCAGCCGGACGGCTACGACTTCTCCGGGCAATCGGGGTGTGTCTGTCTGGATCTGGGTGGTTTTTCGGGAGATTTCGGGGATTATTTCCATTCGGATCTCACTGATTTTTCGGACTGTGTCCACTCGACGGGCGGTTTCGCCTTCAGCACTATCGACGCTCTCGAAGGAGATGACGTTGTGGTGTTGGAGGATTCCAGCGCCTACGTGTCGAGTGTCTCTGGCGGTCCTGGGGACGACTTCATCTACATTGATTATGCTGTTCAATGGACCTACATCCATGGGGGACAAGGCGATGATACACTGGAACTCGGCGGGGGGTTGGTCGGTGATTCCATCGGTCTATATGGTGGGGACGGCGACGACACTCTGATCTACGGTGGAGACAATTCTATTTCGCTATTCGGCGGCGACGGGAGCGATCTGTGCTACATCGATGACGTGGCGTACGCCTCTACCTCCACCAGCTGCGAGGCCCACCCGACGCCGAGCCCGACTGCGACCTTCGTGCCGACGTTGCCGCCGACGGAGTCGCCAGAGCCAAGCGCTGAGCCTACCCACTCGAGGGAGCCGTCCGCCGCTCCGACGACGAGCGTCCCGACAACCTCATCTCCGACGACGTCCGCGCCCTCGCCCCGCCCGACGCCCGAGCCGACGCTCGCCCCGACGCTCGCCCCATCCGCCTCCTTCCTGCGCATCACGAGCATCGGCATCGGCTCGACCTGCGTCTCCGGCGTCGAGTGCGACGTCCTCTGGGTCTACCGCGGCGACCCCGGCGCCTGCGCGACCGTGGACGTCGAGGTCTCGGACCCGGACGGGACCGTCGTCCGCGCGGAGACCGCGCCCAACGACGGCCAGCAGACGCAGACCGTCGCCGGCGACGCGGAGATCAGCACCTATACCCTGACGCTGGCGTGCTCGGACGACGCGACGCTCGCGGACTCGGCGGAGTTCGAGGTCTCGTTCACGCCCGCGCCGACGATCGAACCCGCGCCGATCCCGACGGAGACGCCGGGCGAACCCACGTCGTCTCCAGTCAAAGCCCCGTCGGCGAACCCGACCGTTGCTCTCGCGAGCACACCAACGGTGCCTCCCGGGGATCCCGCGGAGACCGCCGCCTGCTTCCTGGCCGGCGGAGACTGCGCGTCCTGTTGCGGCTGGTGCACGGACGAGACCGACGCAACCCAGTCTGCCGGCCAGTATCTCGATTGGGTTATCACAGACTGGACTTACGACTTCTCCAGCCGCCAGGGCTGTATCTGCCTGGACCTGGATCGGGAAATCCTTTCTTTTTATCTAACCCTCACCGATCTTTCCGACTGCATCCATGCGACGGACGGATTCGCCTTCAGCACTATCGACGCTCTCGAAGGGGATGACGTTGTGGTGTTGGAGGGTTACAATTACAATACTTACCGTGTCTCTGGCGGTCCCGGGGACGACTTCATCTACATAGAGTCTGGAAGCTACAACGTCATTAGAGGAGACGCCGGCGACGACGTGATCACTGTCCAAAGAGGAGGCTCTACTGCGATCTACGGCGACGACGGTGACGACTCGCTCACCATTGAATACGGCCAAATGACCGAGCTTCATGGCGGTGACGGAGACGACACTCTCTACAGCTCGGGCACCATAAACTACCTCTATGGGGGACAAGGCGATGATA
>NW_008705725.1:10869-12720 GCF_000186865.1 Aureococcus anophagefferens
CTACGACTTCGCACGCGTGGCCACGGCTCTCGTGTTGGACGGCGTCGATGCGGACGCCTTCAACGGCGACGCGGGCGCGATCGAGGTGTTCAAGGTCTCCATCTCCAACACGCTGACCGACGTCCCGGAAGAGTCGATATCGGGCGTCGCGGCGCGCGACTACGAGAATCGCCGTCTCGTCGCCATCGAGGGCCGTCGCCGACTGAGCGACGCGACAGAAATCAGCTTCGAGCTCGAGGTGGCCGGCGATGGCTCGTCGGCCGTTTCCGAGCTCAATTCGGCCGTGGAGGACGGGAGCTACGCCACGGCGCTGGCCGCGGCCATCGAGAGCGGATCCGGATCTGCCCTCGAATCGGCCACGGTGAACACGGAGGCGTCGCTCCTGACAACAGCCTCGTCGACCGTCACCCTCGGCGCGTACACGTCGTCGCCTACGGCGACCTTGTCGCCGCCGACGCCGACGCCGACGCCGTTGCCGACGCCGCGGCCGACGCCGTCGCCGACGCCGCGGCCGACGCCCGCTCCTACGGACTCGCCGTCGACGAGCTCGCCGACGCGCGCGCCCACCTCAGTGCTCGCGACGCGCCGTCCTTCGACGGCCGCGCCGTCGGATCGCCCGACGCCCCGCCCGACGGTGCCGTCGACGTGCCTCGTGCCGCACCCGGCCTACGTCGGCGACGGCGCCTGCGACCCGGGCGCCTACAACAGCGAGGCCTGCGGCTACGACGGCGGCGACTGCTGCGAATCGACCTGCGAGGACGGCCCCGTCCACGCGTGCGGACGAACGGCCTACGCGTGCCTCGATCCGGCGGCCGTCGAGTTCGTCCCGACGACCCCTTCGCCGACGCCGGCGCCGAGCGCGAAGCCGACGCCCGCGCCGAGCCCGCGGCCGGGAAGCCCGACCGCGTCTCCCACGACCGCGGCGCCCGCGCCCGCGCCGAGTGGCGCGCCCTCGCGGGCCCCGACGGCGCTCGCCTGCGAGGCGGGCGCCTCGATCTACAGCCTCGAAATGTTCGATTCCGGCCTCGACGGCTGGACCGACGCCTTCTTCTCGCTCTACTCCGAAAGCGGGGACCGCGTCTTCCACGCGACGCTCGACGCCGGAGCGACCGGGACGGAGCGCTTCTGCCTCGCCGACGGCTGCCTCGCGGCATCGGTGAACGGCGACGGCCTCTTCCCGGAGGAGGTCTCCTGGACGCTCGGCGACGTGACCGGTGGTGCTCCGACAGAAATGTCCATGCTATTCTCCGGCGGAGACGTCCAGGAGTCGTGCTCCACGGAGCTGCCCACGCGCGCTCCCTCGTCCGAGCGGTCGCTCACGCCGGCGCCGACGACGACGACACTCGCTCCGACGAGTCTCGCGCCCTCGCTCCAGCCGACGGCGAGCGCGGCGCCGACGGTCGTCGCGTCTCCCGCGCCGACGTCGGTACCCGCGACGAGCCCCGCCTACTGCCGCCTCCAAAGCACGGAGGCCTGCTGGGGCAACACGCACCGCTTCCGAGAAAGTCGCCTCGGGTCTCTGGACACGGCCCTCGACGCGGCGTTCGCGTTCGAGGACGTCGACGGCGACGGCGACGTAGACGCCGTCGTCGCGACGGACGGGTCGATGTTCTACCTCCGGAACGACGGCGGCGAGTTCGTGTGGAAGCCCTTGGAGGAGATGCGCGTCGGGGCGAGGACGCGCCCGGCACTCGGAGACGTCGACGGAGACGCGGACGTGGATCTCGTGTTGGGCACCGCCGCGGGCCGGATCGACTACCTCGAAAACGCGCGAGGTAAATTCGTCAACATGACGGGACGCGCGAACCCGTTCGCCAGCGTCGACGTTGCTGGAAATCATCCAGCTTTGGT
>NW_008705726.1:0-1286 GCF_000186865.1 Aureococcus anophagefferens
AGCCGCGACTTCTCGCCGCTCGACATCCTGCTGGGCGGCTTCGTGAACGGGAGCCTGGAGTTCACGCCGGGCGAGTACCAGGACTACTCGTCGACGAACTACATCCTCCTCGGCTTGGTCGCGGCGCGGTACGACGCGCCCGACGTCACAGATCCCTACGAAGCCTGGAAGGCCTTCGACCAGGCCGCCGCGGCCAAGGGCACGCTCTCCAAGGCGTCGAAATTCGTCGACGCGGGCCCCTGCGACGCGTTCACGCCCGTCAAGGGCTTCATGGAGCGGCGCCGGGGCCCCACGATCGAGGTCTCGGACGTCTCCTGCGTCGGCGGGTGGTCCGCGGGCAACCTCGTGGGCCCGGTCCGCGACGTCGCCAAGTTCACGCAGGCGCTCTACGGCCTCGAGGGCATCGTCACGAACGCGTCGCTGGCCGACATGACCTACTGGGGCGATGGCCGCTTCGCGTGGTACGGCGCGGGCACCTTCGACCTCGCGTTCTCCGTCGGCGGCAACGTCAGGGCCGTGGGCCACGTCGGCGACACCTACGGCTACCAGTCCCAGGCGACCTACTTCCCGGACTACGGCTTCACGCTGGCCGTCGCGACGAACGCGGAGATGGAGGCCCAGGCGCAGCCGGGCGACGCGACGTGCGTCGGCTTCCACGCCGTCCTCGCCGCGCTCGGCCTCGGGCCGCGGCTCGAGTGCGCCTTCGTCGTGCCCCGGGGCCGCCGCTTCATGGGCACCTGCGAGTGCAAGAACGCGACGGCGCTCCCGTAGGCCGCCGTTTGTTTTAAAACCGCACTTACTACAGCGGCGACGGTCCTTAGCCGTAGTCGAGCACCGCGGCGGCGTCGAGCGCGCGCATCGCGCAGCCGCGCGCGCACGCGCTCATGAGCAGCGTCGAGCTCGACTGGCGGTCGTCGCCGAAGACGGCGCTGTTGTCGCGGATCTGGGCGCCCAGCGTCATGGCGACGTGGAGGTGGCGCGAGAAGAGGGCGACGAGGTCGCGCCAGGCGACGCCGCTCCGCTCGAGCTTCGCGACGCGCGCGTCGAGCGCCGCGCCCGCGGCCGCGTGGACGCGCGTCTCGAGCGCGAAGGCGCGCGTCGCCTCGACCTTGTCGCGCTCGCAGGTCCAGCGCGCCTTGGCGTAGGCCGACTGGCGCGACGGCGCCGGCTTCGTCGCGTTGCGAGGCGCGTCGCGGTCGTGGTACTTCGCGAGCGGCGGCACGACGTCGCCGAGCGGGAGGCCGTGCGTCAAAGCGAAGGCCACGAGGGACTCGTTGTAGCGCTCC
>NW_008705726.1:3755-7902 GCF_000186865.1 Aureococcus anophagefferens
TGCCGGACCCCCATGGGCGTCGACGATGACGTCGTCGTGCTCGTGTGCCCCGAGGGCGCCGGGCCCGACCAGCCCATCTTCTTCCGCGACCGCGGCGAGAAGTGCAAGACCGTCGTCCCGCGGAACGTGCGGCCCGGCCAGCGCTTCCGCGTGAAGCGGAGCGAGTGCCTCCTCCGCAAAAAGGAGCGGCCGAGGACCGCGCAGGCCGCGCTCAGAACACGGCGGCCCGACGGCGTGCCCGAGCTGAAGACGACGGAGCTGGACGCGCACGCCAAGTCGACGCAGGCCATGATGGACCTCATGATGCCGCGGTCGCTCCGCCGGTCCGTTACTCGGCCGGAGATCACGCCGGCGGACCGCGCGCTCATCACGGCGTACCAGGCGCGCCAGCGCGCGGGCAAGTGCCAGGACGAGGGCTTCTGGAAGCAGCAGGGCTTCCGCGCCGCCGGCGACCCCGACGCGTTGACGGCCGAGAAGAAGAAGGACTACGGCTACGGCGCGCCCAAGTGGTCGCCCTACTACCGCCAGCTCGAGCCCGACAAGGTCCGGTCCAAGGAGGCCCAGGAGCGCTCCACGAAGGCGCTCGGCGATCAGGCCTGGTGGGAGCAGTACGGCTTCAAGGGCTCCATGTCCGAGGAGAAGAAGCGCGACTACGGCAACGGCGTGCCCGGCTGGAGCCCCTACCACCGCTCCGACGAGCTCAAGCCCGGCGAGAAGCCGGGCGAGAAGACGGGCCTGCCCGCCGACGCCTTCTGGTTCCAGCAGTGGGGCTTCCGCACCGGCGCCGTCTCCGAGGAGAAGCGCCGCGACTACGGCTACGGCGTGCCCATGTGGTCGCCCTACTACCGGTCCAACAAGCCCCCGCGGAGCGCGCCGAGCGCGCCCAAGTGAGCGGACGGGAGTGTGCGGGGGTGGGAGGAGCCTCGATCGGCTAAAGTGCTCGAACTTGACCTGCACGTTTCCTCGTTGAAGGCGAAGTGCGACGAAGACTTGAGTCGACTCGGCCGACGCTCTGCGGGCAAAAGGCTCCGAGTCGTCCTTCGGCTCAGCGCTGCGTCCGCACCGGTCGCCCCACACGTCGTGCGCGTGGCCGCATTGACCACCCGCTACATCTTCTCCTCGCGCCGCGCCGTCTCGTAGCTCATGGGCGCGTCGCTGTCGCGGCGCGGGGCGTCGCCCGTCGAGGGCGCGCCCGAGGCCCCCGAGGCCACCAAGCGCCCCCGCGCGGCCTCGAAGGAGGAGGTGCAGTTCACGCGCGTTCTCGAGCACGGCCACAACGTCTCCGCGATCCTCGCCTTCGCGGGCTACCGAAACGTGCTCACCCTCGAGGCGCTCTGCCCGCGCGCGCGGCGCCTGATCCGCGGCGCGCGCGTGGAGCTCGACGTGTCCAACGAGACGAACCTCCTCGTGGCCGTCAAGGCCGCGGCGCGCGCCGAGCTCTTCGAGGCGCGGCGCTCGGGCGCGAGCGGCGCCAAGACGCACTACAAGTTCGTCTTCGACGACTGCCGGGCCCGCGCCAGCGACATCGTCTACCGCGACGACCGCGCGCTGCTGCTCTCCCCTCGCGCCCGTGCTCCGGCGCTGGTAGAAGGATTCCGAGGCGCGGATGTCGACGCGGCGCGGTCGGCGTGCGCCATCGCCGCCAAGGAGCGTCGGCGCGCGGCGCTGCTGGCCATCGGCTACTTCGAGGTCGAGCTCGGCTCCCGCGACGCCACGGGAATCGCCGCGCGGGAGAGCCTCTTCCATCGGTCGGCAGGCTTGAGCTCGACGGAGGACGCCGATCTGGCCGCGCCGGAGGCCGCACGACTCGTTGACGCGATGGGCGGTGCCGTCGTCATCCCTCGGCGCCTGCAGCTCGCTGCTGGCCGCCGCCAGATGTCGCGGCAGCTGCAAAACAACGGCACGCAGGCGCAGCTGGACCAGGCGATGCGGCAAGCTGCGCGCGCGTCGGCGGTCCTCGATGAAGTGGGGATGCGGCGCCTCGTCGCGGTCCTTTGGACGTCGATGGCGAATCACGAATGGAAGCCTTTGCCTGAGGATGTCTTCATCGAAAAGGTCTTGCGGCCGGCGGGCATCGGCGCTGAGGCTCATGTTATTTGGCAGGAGCTCATGTCCGGGATACTCCTCCCTCTCGAAGCTATCTACAAGCCACACGAGGCAGCTGGATCACGCGAAGCCAGCGATGTGCGGGTTAACGACGTCGCGCATGTCACCTGTGTCCAGTTTCTCTGGTCTGCGTTTTATGGATTTGGCATTTCTTCATTGGCACGAGACGCCGCCACTTGCTTTTCGCCGTCGCGAAGCATCTTCCCAGAGATTTCTTTTGAGCAGTTCGTCATTCGACAGTGCGACGTCGTCCTTACCAACGACGACGGCTGTTGGTCCATGGCGCTCGCCGTTCTTGACTCCCTCGGAGCCGAGCGCGACGGCGAGACGTCGGGCGAAGCTGGCAAGCAACGCGTGTCCGAGGCCATTCAAAGTTTGCTCACGCAGGAGCGGGTCCACACGCTCGCTGCGGGCGACGAGATCGACTTCGCCGAGGGTGGCGACCCCGACCCACCTGGGCTGAGCCCGCTCGCGTGGCTCCGCGGCAGCGTTGTTTCAGTCGACTTCAAGACCAAGAAGGCCGTCGTCCGCGTCGGCGAAGAGGAAAAGGAGGCCTTCTTCGGTCAGCTCCGACTTGTGGAAGCGAAGCCGTGTGCAGCTATCGTGCTGCTGGCCCACGCGCTCGCAGATCATCAAAACGATGTCGCGCTTCGGATCCTCCAGTCGCCGCTCATGAAATCGCCGCTCTCATACATCGTTGGAGAACCGGGCAAGTCCATCCCAGTGCGAACTGACGCGCGATGCACCGTTCTCGATCACGCGATTGTCTCGAAGAACACGGTCGGCATCGGCCTGCTCTGGAACGCGGCTGGATCGCCGACTTCCACCGAAGCGTGGATGGCGGTCCGACGCGCGAGCCACTGCCTCAAAGAGACCAAGCAGCCTGGGTTCTGCTCTCCGGCTGAGCGCGCTGATCTTTTTTGCGCTCTGCGAGAAGGCCCGGGAGCCGTGAAGTGCAGATGGCCGTCATGGGCTCCCTTTGAAGGTTACCCCCACTGGGGTCCTGAGGAGGCGGCAGACGTCGAAACCTTGGAAATAATCGCAGCGTGCAACGGTGATCTCGCCACCATCCGCAAAGGCTTGGCGCGCTGCTCTAGTCAATCCCTGAAAGCGCGTCTCGTTTCACGGCCGTGGCAGGTCCTTTCATCACTCTGGCGGCCGTCGAGTCGAACGGCGTCGACATCTGATTCAGATTCTGATTCAGATTCTGATTCTGAGACTGATCCACGTGACGAGGCCAAGACAAACTATTCTCAGACTTGCCAAGTCATGATTATCTATGCGTGCAAGATGGGTCACGACGAGGTTGTCGCCGAGGTCCTCCGCCACAGTTCCTCTACCGTGATCCCGATCTGGTTTCCGGTACTCATCGCCATTGCCGAGGGACACCAGCCATGCTTAGAAAAGCTCCTGAGTCCTGGACCTAACCTGGACCAGTTTCTGTCTGCCTTCGCACCTGACGCCGGTCAAGTGAAGAACCTGGGCCATCGAGCCATTATGCAAAGTGTCGATGTCGGCAATGCCGCGGCCATCGAAGCTCTACGATCACGCGGAGTTCCTTTCGACAAATATAACGAAGACACGCTTTCTCCCCTCGAGCTAGCTTGCAGGGCGGGCCAAGCCGAGTGTGTGCGCGCGCTACTACGATGTCCAAAGGTCTTCGAGACCGTTTCTGGCGGCCAATCCGAGGCGTTTCATATTGCTGCGCACTACGGTTATGTAGCGGCGCTTGCGGTCCTCTTCGAGCACTTCTCCCTCACGAATGCGAAGGTTGATTCTATGTACGCCGATTCCGTGCTCATATGCGCAGTGGCAAGCGGAGAGTTTGCCGCAGTGGAACTCGTCTTGAAGCAGCCAGACGTCGACGTCAACGCCAAGCCGGAAGGGAGAATGAACGCGATCATGGTTGCGGCGCGCTCCTTGAATTACAATATCTTTGCCGCGCTCTTAGCCCGCGGTGCCTGTCTCGGCGAGCCGAGAGTGCCGAATGGAAACCTTGATCCTTTAGACTACGTTGTGAAAGCATGTCGCGAACCGCGCG
>NW_008705726.1:7952-12769 GCF_000186865.1 Aureococcus anophagefferens
ACGTCAGGGTCATCTCCGTTGCTATCGATGTTGGCAACGCTGCGGCCATCGACCTTCTGCGCTCCGTGGGCGTCATGTTACACTCCGAGTTTTGGAATTTCACAGTCCTCGAGATCGCGTGTCGGGTGGGACAGGACGGCTGTGTACGTGCGCTGCTACACGATCAAGCCATCTTCGAGAGCGTCCGCAACCGTCGCTCGGACGCGTTGTACATCGCCGCGCACTACGGACGTGCATCGGTGTTAGGCGTCCTCTTGGAGAGCTTCAATCTGTCGCATGTGAAGGTGGATTCAACTTTCTCCGACCCTATTCTCGTGGCCGCAGTATCGAGCAAGTCCTTGCCGACCGTTGAGCTTCTTTTACAACAGCCGGACGTCGACATAAACCATTCGCGCGAAGGAGGCCAGACACCGCTCATGGTGGCAGCTCGCACACTGAACTTTGGTGCTGCAGCTGCGCTTTTGGCCCGCGGCGCCCGTGTCGGCGAGCCCAGAGGCCCAGATGCGATATTCTTGGATGATACTGATTACCTTCTGAAGAACTACGGAGACGACGTATGTGCTGCCAAAGACGTCCTCCGACTCCTGCTTCAAGAGCGACCTCATTTGGTTTCGAACTTTCTTAGCTACGCGGTTTACCATTTCAATCACCTTCACGAAGATTTGATCGAGGCGTTTCTCGAATTCGGCGCAAACGCTTCGCAAACGGACTCCACCGGGCTTACGGTGCTCCACGCGTTAGCCTACCTCGCCACGTATTTCAAGGAAAGCTATGTGGAACAAAAACGATATTTGCAGTGTATAGATGCTCTCGTGCTGCACGGCGCCGACGTGTCTGCGAAGACGACCGCGCCCGCTACGGACACGAACTCATCGTTTTACTTCTTAGTGGATCCAGCTTGTCCGCTCGACGCCGGCATGACGCCGTTAGACGTCGCCGCGAAGTGTGGGAAACCAGACCGGCGCGAAGCGGTCACGAAATATTTCGCAGCCGCGATTCGCAAGCGCGACGCGGCCGCCGGACGAACTCCGAGAGTCGAGACTGGATCCTAAGTTCCCTCAGCCTCCTCGATAAATAACAGGCACACAACGTTAACAGCGAGAGCGATGGGATGCGCGGCGGCCGGGGTTCGGGCCCGGCGGCGCGCGGGGGAGCTACTTGCGGTTGGACATGTCCACGAAGTCGAGCACGGTCGCGCAGATCGCGTCGATCTTCGGCTTGTCTAAGAGCATGTGCATGTGGTTTGAGGGGCAGTCGACGACGGTGACGTTGGGGACGCCCGCGGACGCCCAGGCGTAGAGATGGGGCGCCGCGTCCGCGTCGCCGTCCTTGAGCATCTTGACCGCGCGCCGCTCGGACGCGCGGAAGAGCACGAGGTCCGCGTCGAGCTTCGACGTCGCCTTGTCGTAGACGCTGGTCGTCGACGTGCGGAGCGTGCTAATGAAGGCGTCGGCGCCCGCCGTGAGGTGGTGGGCGACCGTCGCCTTGTTCTCGGCCTCCGACTTGGCCGCGTCGTAGCCGAGGAAGTGGATGCCGAGCGACGGCAGGAGCGCGAGGAACGCGTCGACGCGCTGGTCCGCGGTCATCGCCGCCCAGCCCTCCGGGAAGGTGCGGTTGCGCCCCAGCAGCAGCTCCGCGGCGCCCTCGGCGGGCGCGTAGGAGCAGTCGAGGTCGAACTGGGACGGCTCGGGCCCGTCGAGCGCGAAGACGGCCGCGGCGCGCTTGCCGAGCGGCGCGAGGCGCAGCGCGGTCTCGACGGCGAGCCAGCCGCCGACGCTCAGGCCGCCGACGAAGCAGGCCGCGTCGTTGTCCGGCACGGCGGCGGCGATGAGCGGCGCCATGTCGCGCGCCATGTCGCCGACGGCCGCGCCGTCGCGGCGGTCGACGCCGTAGACGCGGAGGTGCGGCGCGATCTCGCGGCCGAGCTGGGCGAAGATGGCGCTATCGCCCTGGCCGCCGCTCCAGAGGAAGAGGGCGCCGCGCTGCGTCGGCCGCCGCGGCCCGAAGGCCACGAGGAGCGACGACGCCTCGACGTCGGCCGCGTCGCCGCCGCCGCCGTCGTCGCCCCGGTCCGCGAGGAGCGCGACGATGGCGTCGGCGGCCAAATCGACGGTGGGGTAGTCGAAGAGGAAGGTCGGCGAGATGGCGACCTTGAAGGCGCGCTTGAGCGCGCGCGAGAGCTCCGTCGCCGCGATGGAGTCGACGCCCGCGTCGTCGAACGACGCGTCGACGCCGTCGGCGAGGTCCGCGCCGGAGAGCTCGCCGACGATGCGCCGCACCTCGGCCTTGACGCCCGCGGCGTCGAACTGCGCCGCGGCGCCCGGCGCCGCGGCGGCCGGCGCGGCCCGCGCGCCGACGGCGTCGGGCGCGGCGTCCGCGTGCGCGTCGATGCCGTAGACCAACGGCTCGACGACCTCGAGCCAGGGGTAGCTCACGCGGCCGCGGTAGAGCGTGCGCTTCTCGACGTCAAAGTAGGTCACGTCGTTGGCCGCCTCGGGCGCCGCGGCGCCGCCGCGCGCGAAACGCGCGTGCGCGACGATGCCCGAGAACCCGAAGCTGCCGACGCCGACGACGGCGTCGCCCGCGTCGAAGCAGGGCGTCGCCGTCGCCTCCGCCGCGGGGATGGACAACGCCTTCTTCGTGGCGTTGGCGAGCTGGCCGTTGAGCGTCCGCAGGAGCGGGTTCGGCGGCAGCGCGCGCGTCTTCGCGGCGCCCAGGAGCGCGGCGACGCCCGCGAAGCCCGCGGCGGGCTCCAGGTGGCCGAGGTAGGCCTTGACGCCGCTGAGCACGATGGGGGCCGCGAGCTTCGCGGGCTTCTCCGCGTGGGACGCGAGCGCGGCCATCTCGATGGGGTCGCCGAGCGCCGTGCCCGTGCCGTGCGTCTCGACGTTCGTCAAAGTGAGCTTCGGCGCCTGGTCGAGGGCCAGCGCGAGGAGCTCGCGCTGCGCGACGGCCGACGGCGCCGTGATCGACGCCGTGCGCCCGTCGCTGCGCAGGGACGTCGCCGGCAGGAGCACGCCGCCGTGGAGGGCGACGTCGGCGACGCCGTCTAAAGCCTCTTGCCGCCGGATGAGCACGGCGACGACGCCCTCGCCGCGCGCGTAGCCGTCCGCGCGGCCGTCGAAGGTGTGGCACCGGCCCCGCGGCGACAGCATGCCCGCGCGCTCCACGACCTCTGTGACGGACGCGTCGATCATCGCGTTGACCGCGGACACCAACGCGGGCTCGTGGCGGTCCGTCGTCGCGTCGGCCAAGCGCGCCTCGTGCAAACACACGAGCGCCGTCGAGCAGGCCGTGTCCACGGTGAACGCCGCGCCCCGCAGGCCGAGCGCGTAGGGCAGCCGCCCCGCGGCGATGGCCGGGTTCGCGCCGGAGACCGCGTACGTCGACTGCATGAGCCGCGGGCTCCGGACGATGGCGCGCGCGAAGTCGTTCGTCTGCAGAGCCACAAAGTTGCCGACGGTCCAGGCGTCGTCGTGGGCGCGGATGGCCTGCTTCGTGATGCCCGCGGCGTCCAACGCCTCGAAGCCCACCTCCATGAGCTGGCGCTGCTGCGGGTCCATGACCTTGGCCTCGGCGACGGCGACGCCGAAGAAGTCGCCGTCGAAGTCGATCCAGTGCTTCGTCTGAATAAACCCGCCGTAGGTCGCCGTGTGCGGCAGGTCGAGGCCCTCGAGGCCCGTCGACGTGAGCGACGAGTGGACGCGGTCCAGCGGCAGGCGCCCCATGCCGCTGCAGCCGCCGCGGAGCGTCGCGTAGAAGCCGAGCGCGTTCGCGCCGACGTCGCCGACGGACAGCTTGCCCGTGATCGACGACAGGAGCAGCGGCGACCGCTCCGGCGCCGCGAGGGCGAGCCCGCTCGCGGGCTCGTCGTCGGACTCGTCGTCGGAGTCGGAGTCGTCGCCGCCGCCCTGGAGCTCGAGGACCATGGTTATCAGCGCCTTGCGGAGGTCCGACACCGTCGGGTACTCGAAGAGCGCGACCTCCGGGAGCTCGATGCCCAGCGCGCTGTTGAGCTGGTTCACAAAGTCCGTCAGGCCCATGCTGTCGACGCCCATCTCCATGAAGGGCACCTCGTCGTTCGCCGGGTCGTACTTCTCCATGATGTTCTCGATGGTCTGCTTGAGGGCCGCCTCGACGACGGGGCCGACGTCCGCCTTCGGCGCCTTCTCCTTCTTGACCTTCTTCTCCTTGGGCTTCTTCTCCTTCTTCTCCTTCTTCTTCTTCTCGGGCTGAGGCTTTTTGGACGGGTCGTCCTTGAGGTGGAGCTGCTTGGGCACGAAGGACAGGAACGCCTCGGGCAGCACGCTCAGCGACGGGCAGAGGTCGCCGCCGACGGCCGACCGGAGGATCCGCTCCATCCTCTCCAGCGGCGTCCACTGGGGCGCCGTGCCCACGGCCTCCTGGTGCATGCCCACGCCCTCGATGGCGAGCCACTGCAGCGCCGACGACCGCCGGCCGCCGCCGCGGCTGCCGAGCGCGTCGTCGTCGAGCGCGCCCGAGCTGTGCGCGTAGGCCGTCTGGCCCGGGCCGCCGAGGATGACCGTCGCCGACGTGAAGTGGACGACGTCGTCGACGAGGCCCCGCAGGAACCCGAGGTTCGACGCCTTGGGCCCCGTGACCTTGTCGACCATCCACCGCTCGACCTTGCTGAGGAGCGTGTCGTGGAGCACGCCCGCGGCGTGCACGACGCCGCCGAAGGTCAGCGCCGACGACGAGAAGACCGCGGACACGGCCTCGTTGAGGCCCGCGAGGCTCCCCGACGTGTCGACGCCGGCGACGAGGTGCGCGCGCTTCCGGAGGCGGCCGACGCGCTC
>NW_008705727.1:0-1371 GCF_000186865.1 Aureococcus anophagefferens
TCTCGCGGGGGCGGGCGGCGCCGAAGGGGTTGGACTTGCCCGACGACGGGGCCATCGACGACGCCGCGGCGGCGGCGGCGGCGGGGTCCCGCTTCTTCAGGTTCAGCTTCGGCCGCGTGCGCACGGGCGACGGCGCCGGCGCCGGTGTCTCCTCGGGGACCCCCGCGGACTCCATCGTCAAGCCGTCGAGTCGTCGCTTCTCGTCGTCGTGAAGCTCGGTTCTGCCACGAGGCGTTCCACGCGTTTCAGCGACCGCACGCCTCCCGACGCCTTCTCCCGCCGGTTGTGGGATTCGCATCGTGCGGCCTTGCCGCGACTGTGTGGCTTGTTGCACGCTTCTGCAGCGAAATCCGCTGCTTCGACATCCACCGCGCGCGATCGCCGCGAGACCGCCGCGAGACCGCGATCGCCGCCCGCGGCGCGAGGCCGCAGGGGATCTCAAGAGCCGCAGAAGACCAAGGCGGCGCGCGGGTGACACGTAATATACACCTCGAGATAGTGTCGCGTGTTAGCCCGGCGCGGCGTCCCCGGCGCCGCGCGCCTAGAGGAGCGACATGCTCGTCATGGTCATGGACTGGACCTCGTCGGCGAAGGCCTCCTCGGTGATCTCCTCGATGATGGCGTCCATGGACATGGTCTGGTTGATGACGGCCGTGCAGATGATCTTCTTGACGCCGAAGGCGACGTCCTCGAGCTTGCAGACCTCGGACCACTTGAGGCCCTCGCGGACGAAGGTGGACTTGATCTTCTTGAAGAGCTCCTCGAGGTCCTGCTCCGCCTCCCAGGGCTTGATCTCGAGCGCGCAGAGCGACCGCTGGGCGACCTCCTTCTTCGCGAGCTTGGCCATGGCCTTGGCCTTGGCCTCCTCGAGCTTTTTGGCGGCCGCGGCCTTCTCCTCCTCGGTCTGCTCCTCGTCGTCGCCCCAGAAGTCGTCGTCGTCGTCCTCGGCGGCGGGCTCCGCGGCCTTGGGCGCCGGCGCGGGCGCGGCCTTGGGCGCGGGCGCGGGCGCGGGCGCGGGCGCGGCCTTGGGCGCCTTGGGCTGCTTCGGCGCCTTCTCCTTCTTCTCCTTCTTCGCCGGCGCGGCGGCCGGCGCGGAGGCGCCGCCGCCCATGAGCAGCGCGTAGCTCAGCGCGACGCCGAACTCGTCGGACGCCAGGCCGCCGGGGAGCGTGAGACCGGCCATTTTTGTGCGTGCAAATCGCTGTTTTGGTGTGACGGCGAGTCAACGTGTCGATGATGCAGTCGCGCTGGACGCGCGCGGCTTACGCGCGGCCGTCGCACCGAAGAGCCCCTGGGCAAGAAGAACAAAAAAAACAAGCAGGTTAGACGACAGGAAGAGCCCGACTAGACCTTGGAGCAGGCGCCGCCGCA
>NW_008705727.1:2897-3716 GCF_000186865.1 Aureococcus anophagefferens
ACGGGCGCCGCGTGGCGCCGGTCCCGGTCGAGCGCGACGTAGGTCTCTTCGACGTAGGGCGCCTCGAGGGCCTGGGCGCTGCGCGAGCGCGTCGCCGCCGCCGACGGCGCGGGGCGGGCCAGCACGGCGCGGCGGGCCAGGGCGGCGCGCATGGCTTGCTTTCCTCCGTTCTCGTTTGTGCAAGGGGTAATAAATAGTCTAGATTTATATCCCCTTGGTTTGTGGCAATTCGGTCATCAGCTTCGACTTTTGGCGGCATCGAATGCAGCCTGTACGACTCTAGGACACAAGATCTGTCCAACAAGCTCCGCACGGAGCTTATCCGAGCGTGCTTCGGGTAGGCTCCAGGAGCTTACCCGAAGCGAAACACCAAAAATCACGATTCTGACCATAGAACGTACTTCCAGTACGCGGGTCGCGGACCCCTCGGGTGTTAGGTCGGCGCCGCCGCGTTCCCAGTCGTAAGAAACACTAACTAGTCATTAAAGTGGTCGATCAAAATTCAAATTTGGGCGGGACCTCGAAACGCGGGCATGCCGGCGTCGCAGGGGCGTACGAGCGGCCGTCGGCGTCCGCGGTGAACCCCTAATACCGTCCGTGACCGTCGACGCGTTCGGCGGCGGACATGACGGCGCGCGCGCACTCGGCGGACTCCGTTCGAATTCGAACGAGACGCTCGACGGCGCACCGCGCGGTCGTTCGGCGCATCTCGCGCGTGAGAGCGGTACGGTGTCGGTCCATGGTGTCGTGAGGGCCGCTCGTGAGCGCGAGCGCACTCGAGATGAGCCGGAAGGTCGCGGGAACTGAAGTTCGCAGCCC
>NW_008705727.1:4766-7973 GCF_000186865.1 Aureococcus anophagefferens
GCGCGGGCTGCCCCGTCGTCGTGAAGCCGTCGGAGGACACGCCGCTCTCGGCGCTCGCGCTCGCGCGCCTCGCCGACGGCCTCTTCCCCGCGGGCGTGCTCAACGTGCTGGCGTCGTCGCGGGACCACGCGGAGCCCGTGGGCGCCGCGCTCTGCGACGCGCCGGAGGTCCGCGCGCTGAGCTTCACGGGGTCGACGGCCGTCGGCAAGTGGCTCTACCGCCGCTGCGCGGAGACGGTCAAGGTGCTGTCCCTCGAGCTCGGCGGCAACGCGCCGTTCCTCGTGCTCGAGAGCGCCGACGTCGACGTCGCCGCGGACGCGGCGATGACGACCAAGTTCCGCAACGCGGGGCAGACGTGCGTCTGCGCGGACCGGCGCGGACCTCGCATCCTCGACCCGACTTCAACGTGCGCGTCGTCGAACGGTTTGGACCAGACTCTTCAACGCGCGCGTCGTCGAACGGTCGGACCAGACTCTTCGGCCGCGCTTCGAGCGCTCGACGAGAGCACACGACTCGTCCCCAAAACCAGCCAAATCGACTTCTGAAGTTCGGCCCCGACGTCCCGGCTCACCGGTCGATGGCCACGCAGGCGCGGACCGGTTTCTGGTGCACGCGTCCAAAGTCGACGCCTTCGTCGACGCGCTCGAGCGTCGCATCGCGGCCCTGCCCGTGGGCCACGGCTTCGACGACGGCACGATGATCGGGCCCTTGATCAACCCGGCGGCCGCGGCCAAGGTCGACGCGCGCGTGCGCGCGTCGGGCGGGCGGACGCTCGTCGGCGGCGCGTGGCCCCTCCCGGGCCTCCGGGACGCGTTCTACCCGCCGACGATCGTCGCCGACGTGCCCCTGGACAGCGCGCTCTGGGTCGACGAGACCTTCGGCCCCGTCGTGCCGCTCCGGACCTTCGAGACGGACGCGGAGGCCGTCGCGCTCGCGAACGACGGGCCCGCGGGCCTCGCGGCCTACTGCTGCGGCGACCTCGCCCACGCCTGGGCCGTCGCGGAGCGCCTCGAGTTCGGCATCGTCGGCGTCAACGAGGGCGGCGTGTCGGACCCGGCGATGCCCTTCGGCGGCGTCAAGGAGTCGGGCCTCGGCCGCGAGGGCGGCGCGCACGGCATCGACGAGTACCTCGAGGACAAGTACCTCTGCCTCGGCGGCATGCGGTTCTGACGTCGGTTTTTTTAACGGCGCGCCTAGGCCGCCTTGGGCTTCGCCGCCCGCTCCGCCGCGGGCTTCGCCGGCGTCTCCGCCTTCGCCTTCGCCGCCGGCTTCTTCTTCCGGGGCCGCCAGGGGTAGAGGCCGAGGAAGGCGAGGGCGAAGGTGCCGAGGTCGAAGTAGAGCACGGGCTTGAACGTCTTCATGCCCTCCATGCACTCGTAGAAGGACGAGAGGAAGACCTGCGGCCGAACGTCGCTCGCGAGGATCGCGTCGGCCGATCTTCGGACGGATCGCCGAGCGCCCGACGCGGCGCCGAGCGCGCCTCTCGAGGACGCGCACGTTGAAGTCGGGTCGAAGCGGTCGCGGGCGCGCGCGTGGTGGTAGTGCGCGTCGTCTCGCCACCTGGGCGGGAAACGGGTGATACAACGTGAGCGTTCCGCGCGCGCGCTTCTCAAAAAAGCATCCACGCTGCGAGACCGCTCCGAGGGATGATCGCTCGTCCAAAAATCGGCCGAAACGAGTGGAACACGGTCGAAGTTGGGAATTTCGCGCCCGTTTCCCGCCCCGCTCGCCGCGGGTGGTCGCCCCACCTGCCCCGCCAGTGCCAGAAGTTCTTGCAGCGCGGGTGGCCCATGGTGTCGCGGTCGAAGTAGCCCAGCGCGTTCGCGTAGGCGCCGGCCTCGAAGGCCACGAGGCTCAGGGGGATCTGCCAGTGGAGCGCGCTCTCGGGCTCCGCCGTCGCCGCGCACCACAGGAGCCAGCCGCCGATGTAGAGCGTGTGGACGCCGACGTAGCCGTGGGCGTAGCGCAGCGCCTGCGCCACGGGCGCCTCGAGCTCGGACGGGTGCACGCCCTTGTAGGGGTTGCGGCCGGAGTCGGTGATGGGCACGACGGGCGTCCCCAGATCCTGAGCGCTGTAGTTCCAGGCGTCGGGGCCGAGCACGCCCTGGACCCAGTCGTTGACGCTCGTCACGCTCGCGTGGCCCACGAGCAGGCACAGCAGCGCGCGCGCGATGCCCAGCCAGTTGCGCATCTCGCGCAGAAAGTTCAATACCTCGCGCCGAGGTCGAAATTGACGCAACTGCAGCTCGCGAGCCTCTGCTGCGCTTGCGCCGCGGAGCTGCGCTCGACACCGCTCGCGCCGCATCGCGCTTCCGCGCTTCCGCCGCGTCGCGTCGCGTCGCCGCCGCCGCCGCCCGCGACGCGATGGCGGGCCGGCTGCTGCCGCTCGAGCTCGTGGACAAGTGCATCGGCTCGCGCATCTGGGTCATCATGAAGGGCGACAAGGAGGTCGTCGGCACGCTCCGCGGCTTCGACGAGTACGTCAACATGGCGCCGCGGCGGCGCCCCCCGCACCCCCCGACGCCGCGCGCCGAACGCCGCGGCCCGCAGGTCCTCGACGACGTGACCGAGTACTGCGACGGCGCGAAGACGCAGCTGGACCAGATCCTCCTCAACGGGAACAACGTCTCCATGATGGTGCCCGGGGGCGACCCCGAGGCGCCGGACTCGCGCGTCTTCCCGCGTCTCGCCGCGCGCGCGGCCGCGCGCGGACCCGCGCGCGCCCGCCGCAGGCAACCGAAGTGACGCCGCGCGCGCGCGCGGGTAACGACTAGTCGATCGTCGCGCGGCAGCCGCGGTCGCGGGCGCCGAGGAGCGCCCGGCAGGTCGTGCGGTGCGCGGCGACGGCGGCCGCGTAGAGCGCGCGCTCGCGGGACACGTAGGCCGCGAGGCAGAGCGCGTCCGTGGACGTCAGCTGCCGCAGCACGCTCGACGTGGAGAAGGCCTGGGAGTGGACGTTGCGCCGGTCGTCGTTGTGCCAGCCGCGCCAGCCGTGCGTCGGGTCGAGGAACGCCTGGAGCATGCGCATGGACGCGTCCCAGTTCTCGACGACGCCGACGACGTCGAGCGCCGGAGGTTCGCGGCCGCGGCGGCGTAGGCCGCGGACGCGTTGCGGCCGGGCGGCGCGAGGTACTTGACGGCGTTGCGCGCGGAGCCGGGCGCGCCGCGCGCGCGGCGCCGGAGCTCGTATAGCACGTCGTCGAACTT
>NW_008705728.1:0-1629 GCF_000186865.1 Aureococcus anophagefferens
AGTTCTCGCGCGCCTTCCGTCCTCGACGTCGTCGCCCCACGTCGTCGACAGCACGACGTCGATGCCCGGCGTCCGCGCGACGGCCGCGTCCCAGGCGTCGTCGGCGGCGAGGTCCGTGACCAGGACGACCAGATCCGGCGCCTCGGCGGCGACGAGCTCGCGCGCCGCGACGGCGAGGCACCGGTCGTAGTCGCCGTCGATGGAGTCGACCCGCGCCTCGGCGATGCCCAGGAAACCGACGCGCACGCCGCTCGTCGTCGACGCGACGGCGTAGCTCGCGATCGGCGCGCCGTCGAGCGCGGGCGACGCCGCGCGATTCGACAGCACGAAGGTGCGATTCGCGACCTCGAGCCAGGCCGCGAGGGCCGCGTCGCCGTAGGAGAAGTCGTAGGCGTTCAGGAACGTCGCGGCGTAGGGCCCGTCGCGCACGAAGAGGGCCGCGTAGTCCGCCAGCACGTCCGGAAACGGCGTGCCGCCGCCGGCCCAGGAGCCGCCCGTGTCGACGAGCAGGCCGCCGCCGAGCGCGTCGCCGGCGTAGCCGTAGAGCCGCGCGAAGCCGCCGAAGGCGTCGCAGCTCGTCCAGAGCGACGCGTCGCCCTGGAGCGCGCCCGACGCCGTCGACGGCAGGAAGAGGCCCCGCCAGGCGCCGCCGAAGCCGATCGTGACGTTCTCGCTCCGCGAGGCGTACGGCAGCAGCGCGGCGCACAGCGCCGCCGCGGAGGCGCGCCATCGGCCCGACGCGCGCATCCCGGGCAGCCCGAGAAGAGCCACCCGGCTAGGTGGCGGCCATATTGTTAATTCTTTGCCTAGGATGCCACCTTTCCTGCATGTGCCGACCTCAAGGATCGGGGGTTTTGAGAGCTGCCTTCAGCTCTCTCGATTGCTCTCTCAGCTCTCGGGCAGCCCTGCCTCACGCTGCGTGAGGAAGGCAGCCCTGTCTCACTGCCCCTCTCCCCGATGGCGCCGTCGAGGCGCAGCAGCATGCCCGCCATCAAGCCCGCTCCGGTGTCGACGAGCCTGTCGATGAGCGCCGCCGAAGCCGCGGCCCCGACGCCGAGCCCTCCCAAGCGATCCGAGCGGCGCAAGTCCTTCCAGCAGGGCGAATCGCCCCGGAGCCGCCGGACGTCGAACAACAGCGCGGGCGAAGAATCGCCCCGGAGCCGCCGGACGTCGAACAACAGCGCGGCAGAGGAGTCGCCCCGGAGCCGGCGCGGGAGCTCCTCGGGCCGCAAGTCGAGGCGCGCGTCCTTCGACAAGGTCAAGAACGAGCACGCCGACAGCTTCGACCACTCGAGCATCGACGACCTCGCGAGCGCCGTCCTCGCGGCGCTCCAGGTCTCCCACGCCGACGGCGGGCCCGACTCGGCGCGCACGACGGCCGTGGCGGCCGCGGAGGCGGAGGCGCCGGACGACGACGAGGCCGCCGCGACGGCGCCGCCCGCGAAGACGCCCGGCGCGGGCGTCAAAGAAAAGGCGCGGCTCTTCCTCGAGGAGCTGCTCGCGAGATCCAAGGGCTGCGAGGACGCCTCGCTCCGCGGCGACGTCCGGGAGCTCATCCGGGCGACGACGGCGGCGTACCCGTCCGACTTCCGCGCGGGCTGGTCCGACCGCGTGTCCTTGTCGTCGAAC
>NW_008705728.1:2005-3716 GCF_000186865.1 Aureococcus anophagefferens
GGGACTGGCTCCGGCGCGCTGGAGCCGCGCGGCCGGCGGCGCGGCGCCGGAGCCGCGGCGCGTCCGCGACCATCTCGGGCCCGAAGGCCGCGCGTTCCAGCTCGGGACCGCGTCGGTGTTCTCCGACCCGGCAGAGTGCGCGGACTTTGACGGCGAGGGCGAGGCGGCGCGGCGGTATCGCAGCAAGAACGCGCTCTTCGTCCCGCTCCTCGCCGAGGCGGGGGCCGAGGGCGCGCTCGGCGTCGTCGTCTTCTCGAACCGGCTCCACGACGACCAACAAACGCCGACGCCCGAGCTCGCGGACGAGCTCGCCATGACGGCCGAGGACGACGCGGCGCTCCGCGACGAGGTCACGTACGTCGCGCCCGGCGACGCCATGCGCACGATCTACGCGACGCCCTTCTCGTCCCGCGACGAGGCGGCCCTCGCGGGCTTCGTCGACTTTTTAGGCCTCGTCTACGCGTTCACGCAGCGGAACAACGACAAGGGCCAGCGGAGCGAGAACTCGCGCGTCGCCGCGCACAAGCGCGAGCGCCGCAAGTCGCGGGACGATATCCGCGACCGGAGCCTGTCCAAGTTCGTCGACGGCGTCGAGTGGGCGTCGACGGCGACGGAGCTCTTCGGCGCCGACGCGTTCGGCTCCCTCAAGGCCGCGCCCGCGCGCGCGCCGCCCGAGGTCGCGCGCGCCTTCGCGCGGTGGAAGGCCGCGAGCTAAGTTTTAGGACGGGTGGAAGGCCGTAGAGCTACGTTTTAGGTCGGCGTCAGCATGGCGAGCAGGTTCCGCACGGCGGCGACGACGAGGCGGCGCTGGGCCTCCGCCGCGGGCCGCGCGCGCGCGTCCGCGTCGACGGCGGCCGCCAGGAGCGCGTCAATCTCGCCCCGGAGCGCGAGGACCGCGAGCTGCGCGTGCTTCGTGGCCTTGAAGGGGAGCCAGCCGTCGAGGACGACGCGCGTGCCGTCCAGCGACTCGCGCAGCGCGCCGCCGAAGAGGAGGAGCGCGAGCGGGTGGACGACGGACGTGTCGAGGAGGTAGGGCTTCGAGGTCTTCAGGCGCGCGTTGTAGACGACGTAGGTCGTCTTCCGCTCCTTGAGCTTGCCCCCGGGCGCCAACGTCTTGAAGTTGAGCGACTGTGGGTGGCACCACCACTTGGACCGGTCCCGGCACTTGAGGTGCGGCGCGTCGCCGGCGAGTCGAGCGACGTGCGGGTAGAGCCCCGCGCACAGCAGGCCTCGCAGCAGCGACGACGTCTCGTCGAGGGTCACGGCCTCTTCGTCGCCGAGCAGCCCCGCGTCCCGCAGGTGCCCCCGGAACTGGTTCCGGAGGCCCGTCAGGTCGCCCAACGCCGCCATGTGCAGGAAGTGGTCGCGGCAGAACCCGGGCACGTCGCGGCGGTCCAGCGCGCCGCGCGCCTCGTAGGCGCCGACGACGGCCAACAAATCGCTCTCGCTGCCCCGCGCGAAGCGCCGCTTCGCCGCCGCGGCCTCCTTGCGCTTGTGGAAAGGAGCGACGAAGACGCCCTTCGGCAAAGACATGCCGGCGGCGAGCGTGAGGCACGGCTCCGCGGCGCCGAAGATCGCGCCGTAGATCAACAGCTTCGCCACGCGGCAGTCCATGGGCAGGTCCGCGACGTGGCGCCCGAGAGGCGTCAGGACCCAGGCCTCGCCGTCGTCGGCGGGCGCGGCGCCGTCGTCGTCGCCGTCGCTGTCGTCG
>NW_008705728.1:4642-9350 GCF_000186865.1 Aureococcus anophagefferens
CGACGTGCGTCGCGTCGAGCGGCCCGCCGCGCGGGAGCCGCCGCAGGAGCACGCCCACGGTGCAGAACTCGAGGCGCGTGCGGCTCGAGCCGCGGCGGTCGAGGCGCACGCTGTAGCCGACGTCGCCGTCGCCGAGGCGGCACGCCTCGCCGCGCTCCGCGGCGACGCGCTCCGCGAGCGCGACGGCCGCGACGCGCCGCGGCTGCGTGACGACGACCTTGCACCGTCGACCGTCGGCGTCGGCGTCCTCGAGCAGGAGCTGGGGCACCTGCGTCGACTTGCCGCAGCCCGTCGCGCCGGCGACGACGGCGACGGGGCCCGCCGCGAGCGCCGCGCGGAGCTCGCCGCGCGCGCGGTACGCGGGCAGCTTCGCCCGCTGCTCCGCCATGGCCGCGGCGGCGGCGCCGTCGACGGCCGCGGGCGGCAGCGGCGGCCCGGCCGCGAGCTCGAAGGACGGGGGCCGGTCGTTCGGGTCCGGGGCGTCTTCGAGCGCCGCGGCCGCGCGCGACGACCCGAGCTTCACGCCCCGCCGCTTCTCCGGCGGCGGCGGCGGCGGCGGCGGCGCGGCCGACGGCGGCGCGTCGGCGACGCAGACGCGCGTATCGTTTTCGATCGTGCGCGTGTCGCGGAGCTCGAGGCCCGTCGCCTCCTCGTACGCGAACTTGGGCTCGCGCTTCGTGCTCAGCAACTTCTTGGCCTTCTTCAGCAGCACGTCCACGTCGTCGCTCCGCTCGACGACGAGCAGCTTCGCGCCGCCGCCCTTGCCGCCCTTGGCCTCGCGGCAGAGGTTGAGGCGCACGCGGCCCGAGAGCTTGGCCGCGGGCGCCGCGCGCGGCGGCGGCGGCGCGGCCGCGGCCGCCGCGGCCGACGGGCAGTGCCGCGCGGTCTCGAGCTCCTTGAGCACCTTGTGCGGCGACCGCTTGTAGCGCTCGAGCCGCGAACGCTCGTCGTCGTCGGCGTCCAGCTCCGCGAGCCGCAGTTCGCATAGCAGCTCGCAGACGAGGTGCTGCGCCTGCTCGGGGAAGTGGAGCGGCATGGCCCGCGGCGCCGCGAGGACGCCCCGGCGCGTCGCGCGGGCCACGCGGTGCTCCTGCTTCTTCGTGCGCTTGCCATTGTCCCGCGGTATTTTTTTGCCCATGGTTTTTGTGAATGTTGACAGTCCGCGTTCGCGAGCCCCCACAGAGGCGGCTTTATGCGCTTGCCATCGAGGGCTCGAGAGGTCGGCTTTTACCACATTTTTTTTACCACATTTTTTTTGGTTTGCCGTAAGGTGCCGCTCGCCGAATCAGCAGGCAGGCCCCGCAGTCTGGGCTGGCTCGTTTTTTATTCGTATAGACGCGCGCTACCCGCTGAAATCCCTGCAGATCGCACTGTTCACCGCTGCAAAATCGCCGCAACGACCGCCTGCAACCCGAAAGCTCGCAACCCAAGCTTCGCCTGCAACGCGAAAGCAATAACCATGCCCGTCGATCTCACGTTCGAGCCGCTGTCGACCGCCAAGGCGGCGGTGACCGTCATCATCGGGCGCCAGCACAACCTCGCGGGCATGTTCGAGGGCGCGACGGCCGTCGGCAGCATGAATGCGGCGCTGTGGCGCACGATGGTCGAGAAGGTGAAGCCGGGCGACGCCGGCAAGAGCACGAGCACGCTGCTCGCGGACGGCTCGCGGCTCGTGGCGGCCGTGCTGCCCGAGGTCTGCTCGCGCCACTGCAGCCCGATCCGCAACTACGCGATCTCCGCGCTCGTCGGCCCCGCGGCGGCCGAGGGCGTCGCGGAGGACGGCGGCGCGGCCATCGTCTGCGTCCTCGACGACGCGAAACACGCGGCCGGCGCGGCCTGCGCCGTCGCGCGCGCGTTCCCGCTCTTCTCGATGAAGCGGTCCGGCGGCGGCGGCGCCGCGCGCGTGAGCTTCGTCGTCGCCGGCGCGCCCGCGCTGCCCGAGGCCGCCTACCTGCCCTGCCGCGCGGCGGCGGCGTCCGTGCGCCTCGCCGCGCGCCTCGTGGACACGCCGCCGGAGCAGCTGACGACGACGGCGTTCGTCGGCGAGGCCCGGGCCGTCGCCGCGCGGCTCCAGGCGCTGGGCCGCGACGTCACCGTGGACGTCATCGCCGGCGAGGCGCTCCGCGACCAGGGCTACGGCGGCCTCTGGGGCGTCGGCAAGGCCGCCGCGGAGCCGCCGGCGCTCTGCGTGTTGAGCTACGTCCCGGCCGCCGCGGCCAAGTCCGTGTGCCTCGTGGGCAAGGGCATCGTCTACGACACGGGCGGCCTCGCGATCAAGTCCGTCGCGGGCATGTGCGGCATGAAGATGGACATGGGGGGCGCCGCCGCGCTCATGGGCGCCTTCGAGGCCGCCGTGGCCATCGGCACAAAAGATTCGTTGCATTGCGCTTTATGCCTCGCGGAGAACGCCGTCGGCCCGGGCGCGTTCCGCAACGACGACGTCCTCACGTTCTTCTCCGGCGTCACCTGCGAGGTGAACAACACGGACGCCGAGGGGCGCCTCGTGCTCTCCGACGGCGTCGCGCACGCGACGACGCCGGGCACTTTGCCCGGCGGCCGCGTCCCGGACTTGGTCGTCGACATGGCGACGCTGACGGGCGCGCAGATGGTCGCCACGGGCAAGCACCACGCGGGCATCTTCACGAACGACGAGGCCACGGAGCTCGCGGCCGTCGCCGCGGGCAAGCGCACCGGCGACCTCGTGCACCCGCTGCCCTACGCGCCCGAGTTCCACCGGGCCCAGTTCCAGAGCAAGGTCGCGGACTTCAAGAACTCCGTGGCCGCGCGCAACGACGCGCAGGCGTCCTGCGCGGGCAACTTCATCGGCGAGAGCCTCCACAAGGACTACGCGGGCGCGTGGCTCCACGTGGACATCGCGGGGCCCGCGTTCAAGGACGACCGCGCGACGGGCTTCGGCGTCGCGCTCGTCCTCGGCCTCCTCGAGGTCGACGGCTTCCGGGCGTGAAGAGACGGCGCTTCTAAGGAAAGGGCGGACGTATGTGCTAATGTTAACCGGGGCGTGTAAGACGCGTGGCTTTGAACAGCCGACTCGGAGGCCGCGGCTTCAAAGGCGGCCGGCCGGCGCCGACTACGAGTACCACGGATGCGTCCACGTCGCGAGCGCGGTGTCGGGCGACTCCTGCGCGCCGCCGGGGAAGGCGGACAGGCCCCTCGCCCGACGCCTCGGCGCCAGGGATTCTTCAAGTGTCGACTAATGCAGGTGCACATCTTCACTTGCAATTTCATTGGTTTTCATAGCAGTCGTGACCTCAGGAAGCCAGAATCTTCGATTGGTTTCATTGCTCTTCAGCAGTTTTGACGTCAGGAAGCCACGTGCGATTCTCGAAAGCAGCCCGATTTCAGCAGCGAGCGCGATCTACACACCACAACACACACCATCAATCGACATGGCAGCTCTCATCAACGACGAGTCCAAGCCCGGGTACGGCGCAGTCCCATTGCTCCAGAAGCCCGAAAACTCGTCCCGACTTCGCCAAGGTGCGGTGCTGGCCGCCGTGTTCTGCGCAGGCATGGGCGCAGCTACGTTCGTCAAGCGCAACCCGTTCGCTGCGTCCCCGCTCGCATTCGCCGTTGAAGACTGCGACTTCGGCGATGCCTGCGAGGCCTGCGGCATGGGCCTCTTCGAGTCCGTGGACACCGAGACCTTCTGCAGCACGTTCGACGCGACGTGCTCGGCCGACTGCAGCGAGGGCACCATCGAATGCATCGAGTCCGAGCTCTGCGAGTCGAGCGACGACAGCGCTGGCGACGACCACCTGGCGCACTGCGAGGCCGACGACGCGTGCAAGGGCTGCGCCATGGGCCTCTTCGAGTCCACGGACTCCGAGACGTTCTGCACCACGCTCGACGCGACGTGCTCCACCGACTGCAGCACGGCCAACACCGAGTGCATCAAGGACGGGCTCTGCGAGTCGAGCGACGACAGCGCCGGCGACGACCACCTGGCGCACTGCGAGGTCGACGACGCGTGCAAGGGCTGCGCCATGGGCCTCTTCGAGTCCACGGACCCCGAGACCTTCTGCAGCACGCTCGACACGACATGCACCGACTGCAGCGCGGGCAACACCGAGTGCATCAAGGACGGGCTCTGCGAGTCGAGCGACGACAGCGCCGGCGACGACCACCTGGCGCACTGCGAGGTCGACGACGCGTGCAAGAGCTGCGCCATGGGCCTCTTCGAGTCCACGGACCCCGAGACCTTCTGCAGCACGCTCGACGCGACGTGCTCCGACTGCAGCGCGGGCAACACCGAGTGCATCAAGGACGGGCTCTGCGAGTCGAGCGACGACAGCGCCGGCGACGACCACCTGGCGCACTGCGAGGTCGACGACGCGTGCAAGGGCTGCGCCATGGGCCTCTTCGAGTCCACGGACTCCGAGACGTTCTGCACCACGCTCGACACGACGTGCTCCGATTGCAGCGCGGAAAACAGCGAGTGCATCAAGGCCGGGCTCTGCGAGTCGAGCGACGACAGCGCCGGCGACGACCACCTGGCGCACTGCGAGGTCGACGACGCGTGCAAGAGCTGCGCCATGGGCCTCTTCGAGTCCACGGACTCCGAGACGTTCTGCACCACGCTCGACGCGACGTGCTCCGACTGCAGCGCGGAAAACACCGAGTGCATCAAGGCCGGGCTCTGCGAGTCGGGCGACGACGACGACGACGACCCTCTGGCGCAATGCGGGTT
>NW_008705728.1:11098-12666 GCF_000186865.1 Aureococcus anophagefferens
TCGCGGAGGCCGAGGCGTCCGGCGCGCTCCCGTCGGGCGGCGGCGGCGTCGTCGTCGAGGGCTCGTCCGGGTCGACGACCATCGGGCTCGCGCCCCTCGTCGCCGCCGCGGGCCACCGGCTCGTCGCCGTGCTGCCCGACGACTGCGCGGCGGAGAAGCGCGACGCCATCGCCGCGTTCCCGGGGATCACGGTCGAGGTCGTCCGCGCGGCGTCGATCGCGAGCCCGACGCACTACGTCAACGTCGCGCGGCAGCGCGCCGCGGATCTCGCCGCGGCCGGCGAGCGCGTGCTCTTCGCGAACCAGTTCGACAACCTCGCCAACGTCCGCGCGCACGTCACAGGCACCGCGCGCGAGATCGGGCGCCAGGCCGCCGCGCTCGGCCGGACCGTCGACGCCTTCGCCATGGGCGCGGGCACGGGCGGCACCATCGCCGGCGTGTCCCTGGGCCTCGGCGACGGCCCGCGCATCTACCTCGCGGACCCGCAGGGCTCGTCGCTCCACGGCCGCGTCCGGCACGGCGTCTGCTACGACGCCCGCCAGGCGGAGCGCTTCGTCGAGCGGCACCGCTACGACACGATCATGGACGGCGTCGGTCTCGATCGGGTCACGGCGAACTTCCGCGCCGCGCGCGTCGACGACGCCTGCCGCGTGTCGGACGCGGACGCGCTGACGATGGCGCACTACCTCCTCCGCTTCGAGGGCCTCTTCCTGGGATCGTCGTCGGCGCTCAACTGCGTCGCGGCGCTGCGCGCCGCGGCGGAGCTGCGGAAAGCGCACCCGGACCGCGACGACATCACGGTGGTGACCGTGCTCTGCGACTCGGGCCACCGCTACCTCAGCCGGTTCTGGAACCGCGCCTTCGTCGAGAAGCGCGGGCTCGAGTGGCCCAGCGCCGACGCCGCGGACCTCGAGCGCGCCGCCGCCGCGCTCCTCGACCGGCCGACGGACGAGCCGTCGCTGCTGCTCGGGGGGTCGTAAGGGCTGCAGGTTGAAGTCTTGTTGAAGACTGGTTGCGCCCTCCCAGACCTTGCCGCTCATGGCGAAGCTTGTCGTCGTCGTCGCGGCGCTGCTCGCGCAACTTGCGGGAGGCCTCGCGCCGACACCGCACCAGAACCATCGCAGAACGCGCAGGCTCGCAACGCCGCCCGAAACGCAAGCGATCGCGAAACCAGAGGCCTCCGCCGACGACGCGCTGCTCATCGAATCGGCGCTCGCGTTCGCGCGGCGCACGAGCCCCGCCGACGCGGTGGACCGGGCGTCGCACCGGTCGCGGGCGGCGCAGCTCTCCGAGGAGGAGCTCCGCGCCGTGCTCGTCGGCCGCGGGATCCTCGAGGCGGCCGCGGCGGACGTTCCGGCGGGCACGCTCGCGGAGCTCCTCGGCGAGGTCCGCGCGGCCGACGAGCACCGGGCCGGCGCGCAGGCCATCGCGGCGGCCGGCCCCGCGCCGCGCGAGCCCCTGCTCGCCGCGGCCGCGGCGCCGCCGCCGCTCTCGGCCGCGGACCTGGCCGCGGGCGTCGGCGCGGACGCGGCGCGCGTCGTCGCGCGGGGCCTCGCGGCCGCCGCGGG
>NW_008705729.1:0-2138 GCF_000186865.1 Aureococcus anophagefferens
GAGAAGGGCTTCGGGTTCTGTACAGTGCCCGGCGAGGCCAAGGACGTCTTCTTCCACCGGTCGTCCGTCTCCGGCAGCGTCGACGCGCTCCGCGCGGGCGCCGAGGTCACCGTGACCGTGGGCCGCGACGGCCGGGGACGCAAGCAGTGCGACAGCGTCGCGCTCGCGGGCGCCGAGGACGCGGACGTCGTGCGCGTCCCCTGCTTCAGCATGAACATGCCCTTCGCGGGCCTCGTGGCCCACGGCTACAAGACGCTGGAGACGCGGAACCACACCATGTTCGTGCCGTTGGAGGGCCAGACCGTGGCGCTGCACGTGGGCCGGCGGACCTACCCCGACGGCGGCGCGCACCGCGACATCATGGCGCGCGACGGCCTCTCCGAGGCGGACATCGACCGCCTGACGACGCTGCCGGACGGCGCGGCGCGCGGCACCATCGTCGCGCTCGTCGACGTCGGCGAGACGGTCCTCGTCGACGACGTCGCGGAGCGCAGCCTGCTCGCCGTCGAGACGGGCGCGGTCGCGACGGGCGCGGCCATGGGCCGGTACCTGACGACGATGAAGAACGCGCGGTTCCTCGACGCGCCCGTGCCGACGCGCGGCCGGCCGGGCTTCTTCGACGCGGCCATCCCCCGGGCGCTCGCCGAGAAGTACGGCGTGGCGGCGTCGGCGTAAGTACATTGAAGCTTTCCTTGCCTTCAGCCTTGGTGCATTCCCAGGCGCTTGTGTGGAGCATGGACGTCGGCGGGGCGGCGCCGTGCCTCTTCCTGGTGATCGGATTCATCTTCATGGTCACGCCCCCCTACAACTGGCACGAGACTTTGCTGACCAACGCGTGCACGGCGGAGGTGCCCCTCGACCAGGAGAATGTGAAGCCCTTGTTCGGCATGCTGACACACGCGGCCTTCTTCATCGGCGAGCTCAACTGGGGCATGGCGTCGGTCCACCTCATGAATTGGCTCGGCTTCGAGCCGGCGCTCGCCGCCGCGCCCGTCGTCGTGCTCATCAGTTCGGGCATCGTCAAGATCAAGCTCGGGAAGGGCGGGCCGACGGGGCTCCCGATCCACGGGCCGCCCGCGCCCGTGCCGCAGCTCGCGATCCTGCTGGGCCTCGTCGTGTTCTCGAACGCGGTCCACGCGTGCGCCACCGGCGGCGTGAAGCGCGCGCCGGGCCCCACCGACCTCGCCGAGTACGCCGCGGGCTGCGCGGCCATCTTCGGCGTGCCGCACCTGCTCTCGCAGTACCACCTCGCGACGTCGCCCTGGACGGGCGCGCCCATCTCGCGCGGGAAGGCGGCCTAAACTCGCGGGTCACCGTGGAGTCCACGCGTACGGATGCGCTGTTGATCATATGCGAATTGAACCCGGTACTACTAGTATCGAGCGGCGCTTAGGCGGCGACGAGGATGGCGATGGGGACGGCGACGGACGCGGTCACGATGGTGCCGACGGCGAGGCCGTACTTGACCTGGTTCATGAGGTGCCAGCGCTTGAGCTTGCGCGCCTGCTTGCGGAACATGCCCGTCGCCGTGGACAGCTCCTCGGACTTGGCGTCGAGGCTCTCGAGCTGCTCGCCGCGGTCGAGGATCATCTCGACGTTTTTCTCCATGATCGCGCGGACCTCCTCGACCTGGTTCGCGACCTCGTGGAGCCGCGCGGACGAGTTGGCCGCGGCGATCTCGCGCTCGAGGACCTCGCGGAGCTGCTTGGCGCCCTCGGGCGACACGCCCTTGGCCTTCTTCGCCGTCGCGTCCCGGGACGCGAGCTCCGCGTCGACGAGCGGGCCCAGGAGCAGCGCGAGGCGCTCGCAGAGCGACTGGGCCTTGGCGAGCGGGTAGCCGCACCCGAAGGCGACGACGTAGGACGACGTACCCGCGAGGTCGCAGACGGGCAGCTTGATGCACCGCAGGTTGCCGCCGCCGGCCGCGAGCGGCTTCGACGACCCGTCGCCGACGTCGTCCCAGCCCGGCGGGTCCGCCCGCGCGGCCATGCGGCGGCCGAGCGCCGCGTAGCGCTCGCTGAGCACGGCCGTGTGAGGGCCGAGCTCCGCCGCGTCGCGCGCCCAGACGAGCAGCTTCCGGTCGCGCGCGACGCCGAGGAAGCCGACGCGCGTCGGCGCCTTCGTGTCCACGCCGCGCC
>NW_008705729.1:3179-4384 GCF_000186865.1 Aureococcus anophagefferens
GGGCGACGCGCCCGAGCTGGACACGGCGGGGCAGACGACGCTCCTGTTGTGGGCCCAGGGCCAGGGCGGCCTCCTGACCGCGGCCGCGGCCCCCGGGCCGCCGCGCGGGCGCCCCCACAGCCTCCACACGACCTACGAGCTCGAGCGCGGCGGCGCTAACGTTACCGGCCACACGCTCGACTACGTCCTCAAGCACTCCAACTACTACATCGCGTGGATGCTCGACGCGCTGAGGTACAGCGCGCCCTTCGTCTGGGAGTTCCCGCGCGACGAGCTCACCTTCCTCGCGCTGCTCGAGCTCGAGCAGAACCGCTGCGCCTTCGTGCTCGTGGAGCGCGGCGAGGCGACGGACGTCATCGTCAAGATCCCCGCGCGCGCTTGGTCTGAGTTCGAGGCGGGGATGCTCGGCGACGCGGTGGAGCGCGAGGACCGGCGGCTGGAGTCCCTCGAGGGCACGGCGTCGGCGACGGAGAACGACCCGGACGCGCTCGCGGCCTTCGAGAAGCTCGAGGCCATGGACCGCACGGGGAACACCGTCGGCGCGGAGACCGTCGAGTTCTTCAACCAGACCATGTCCGCGATGCGCAGCGGCGCCATGCCGCCCATCGCAGGATGGAACAACTACACGATCTACCCGCCCCACTTCTCCAAGGTGCGGCCGTTCCACCCCAACAACGCCAAGACCCTCCCCCTGGTCTTCTGGTCGCCCGGCGAATTCTGGGCCGACGTCGGCGTGAAGTGCCCGTGCGCGCGACACGGTTTTCAACACGACGTCAAGGTCTACGAGCCGCGCGCGCCGCGGGTCGCTGTGTGGAAATCAAATCTTCAACACGACTTCAATGTGCACGTAATTGAACGAAATGCGCCGGATTCCTCGGCCGTGCTTCGAGAACTCGACGAGAGCAATCGATTTGTCCAAAAATTAGCCGAATCGACTTCGATTTGACCGAGATGAAAGGTTCTGAAGTTTGGTACACAGGCGGCTCGTCAAGGACGGCTTCGGCAAGAACTTCGGCCTCTGCGCCGCGCGGCTCTACTGCCCGACGTGCGGCCAGGAGCGCGAGACGGCGAAGGCCGCGCTCGTCACGGCGCGCGGCCAGGGCGCGACGGACGCCGAGCTGGAAGCGCTCGAGAAGACGGTCGCGTCGGCGACCTGCTGGTCGAGCACGATCGACCCGTCCGTGATGAGCTTCATGGTGCAGCGG
>NW_008705729.1:5366-8109 GCF_000186865.1 Aureococcus anophagefferens
CTGGCAGCAGCAGCGCTACACGCCGCGCCAGATCATGTACGCGGCGAACGACGCGTGGGCCTGCCTGCGGCTCGCGCGCACGCTCTTGCCGGTCGCGCCGCGGCGCGAGGGGCGGTCGACGCGCGCGGCGGCGGCGGCGCGACGGCGCTTCGCGGACCTGTCGACGGAGGTGCTCACGGGGCCGAATCTCGAGCGCATCGCCGCGGAGGCGACGGAGACCGACGACGTCGTGGAGTTGGACGAGACCCGCGTCGCCTGCACGCGGCACAAGACTCGATCTGGTGCGCAAGCGCGCGCGGACTCGGAGAGCGACGACGACGACGACGACCTGGGCGTCGACGAGGAGGACGTCGCCGCCGCCGGCGCGCTCGACGCCGCGGAGGCGCGCGCGCGAACGGACGCGGCCGGCGCCGACGACGGCGGCCTCGAGGCGCCCGAGGCGGTCTTCGACGCGGCCAAGCGCCGCGTCCAGGAGTACGCGGAGTCGCGCCGCCAGGACGACATGGAGCTGCCGTCGTCGCTCTCGACGGAGCAGCGCCGCGACGTCCACCGGATCGCGGAGGGCCTCGGGCTCTTCCACCGCTCCGTCGGCGTGCCCGGCGATCGGCGACTCGTGATCTCGGCTTTCGCCGCGCCGCAGTCGCAGCTCGCGAGCGTCGGCCCGGGCGTCGTCAAGGCGCTCGTGGCGCGAGACGTCGAGGGCGACTGCGTCCGGGGCCGCGTCGCGTCGTTCGACGAGGCGCGCTGCCGCTGGAACCTCGAGTACTCGGATGGTTCCGTCGAGCCGTCGGTCGACGTCGACGTGCTGAATCTGAGGATCCGCCGGCGGCACGCCTTCGACACGAGCTCGCAGGGCGACGCCGCGGCCGCGCTCGAGCCGGGCAGCGTCGGCGACGACGCGCGGAAGGCGGAGCTGGCCTCGTTGCTCGAGGGCGTCGACCCGAACTGGGCCTCGTCAAAGTGGTCCAAGCTGTCCTACGACATCTGGCACTGGATGAAGAACTGGCGCACGATGCTCGCGGTCCACACGCGCTCCGAGCTCGCGAAGACGTTCAACGTCATGGCGTCGGAGGCCTTATTCACGATTTGCGAGGGCGAGTGGGACCGCCTCGTGAAGCACCTCAAGCACCCCGCGGGCGGCCGCATGACGGACGAGCAGATCGCGAAGATCCGGCGGTCGTACAAGCGGAAGATGTGCCGGTACGCGGTCCCGGGGCCCGACGTGCTCGTGCGGCGCCTCTACGACATCTACTGCCTCTTCGACGGCATGATGGACCCGGAGCGCCCCGGGCAGCGCGTCTACGTCCACAACTCGCACGCGATCATGCTCAAGGAGCTCGAGTACGTGCAGCTCGGCCTGGTCTCCGACCTGCCGGGCGTGCCGATGTACCGGGTCGTGGGCCGCCTGGGGTCGGGCTTCGAGGTCCACCGCGGCCGGCGGACGAGCTCGGCGCTCGAGGGCATGCACTTGCACCAGCGCCAGTCCCAGCACCCGGGTGCGAAGCATTCGGGCCCGCTGACGACGGCGACGCGCGCGCTGCTCTTCGACTTCGCGTGGAACGTCCGCGCGGCCCAGGCCGCGAACTTGATGCCCGACATCGGCCACTCCTTCGCCTGGCTCGTCGACATGATCTTCGACGTCGTGCAGCTCCACAAGCTGCCGCACTCCTGCATCCCGGAGCTCTACCGCGCGTGGACCCGGACGGACACGAGCCGCGACCCGGTGCTCACCTGGGGCGTGCAGTGGGAGGCGCTCGGCATCGACGGCGGCGGCGCGATGCCGTCGCCGCTTCGCGAGGATGCCGACATCAACGTCGCCCTCGCGAACCGCGCGCGCGCGGAGATGGTCGCGCGATGCGACGTCGCCGCGCTCCAGCGCGATTCGGGTCTCGTCGTCGACGCGCGGAACGCGGCGGATCTCGTGGACCGCGTCGGCAAGCGCGCGCGCGCCCAGACGGCCCTGCGGGACCAAGGCGCGGCGCAAGTATGGGATGGTCTCCGATGCGGCGGCGGGGGCGTCGACCCGTCGGTCCTGCGCGCGCCGCGGCCGGAGACGGACCTCGGAGTCGTCGCGCCGCTGCCGATCAACGCCGAGGTGTTCCCGCTCGCCCGCACGGAGGCGAACCAGACGATGCAGCTCGATGCGGCCCCCGTCGTCGCGCCGGCCGCGGCGCCGGCCATGGCGCCGGCCGTGGCGCCGGCCGCGGCCCTGCCCGCGGCGCCGGCGCCGCCCTTCGTGCCCCACTTCGTGCCCGTTCCCGAGCCCATCGCCGCCGACGACGTGGTCTACGGGCCGGTGTCGTACTCCTACCGAGGAGGCGACGCGGCCGAGAAGGAGCGACGCAAGCTTGCGAAAAGGAAGCGAGAGGCCGACGCGCTGCGCGAAAAGAGAAGGCTAGCCCGCGAGGGCGGCGGCGGAGGCGCGAACGCGGGGTGAGAGCCACCATGTAAGTTTAGCTTACCCTTATCTTCTTTTCTTTTTTACGCCTCGGCGCCTTCGGCGCCTCTCCGGCGCCTCCGGCGCCGTTCCGGCGCCTTCGGCGCCGGTTTTTTTCTTTTTTTTTTCCTCTTTTTTCCTCTTTTTTGGTCTCTGCCAGCATGAAAAAAGTGCCTGACAAGGCACCTATTTCGTGCTGGCCGGGGGTGGAGCTGAAACGCCGACAGTGTCGGCGTTTGAGGAAGAGGCTCCGACAGGCCAAGTCTTGCGATGTGTGCGCCCCCTGGAGGCCCACCGGCGGTCACA
>NW_008705729.1:8876-10246 GCF_000186865.1 Aureococcus anophagefferens
CAGAAGTTCCGCGCCGGCGAGTCCATCAGCCGCAACGAGGCGCGGGCCATCTGGGAGCGCGAGAAGTTCGACGGCGCGCCGCGGGCCAGCGAGCAGTACGTCGCGTCCCACGAGCTGCCGCTGCGCGCGCGCTACGACACGTCGACCTTCGCGGACCGCGAGGACTACGAGCGGGCCGTCGCGAAGTTGGAGCGGCGGCTCTTCGAGGCGCTGAGCGAGCTCAAGGCGCTGCGGCCGCTGCGCAGCGAGGCGCTCCAGGTGCCCATCCTGCGCGGGAAGCTGCGCCGGTCGAGCGAGGAGTGCGAGATCCTCGCGGAGAACGTCGCGCGGCTCGAGCGGCGGCTGACCGAGGCCCGCCTCGACGTCGACCGCTACCGCCGCGACGAGGGCTCCGCGGTCGCGGCGCTGACGCGGCGCTGCGAGGCGCTGGAGCAACGCTTAGCCGCGGGCGGCGGCCGGGAGTCGCCCGCGGAGTCGCAGCGGCCCCGGGATTCGCCCCGGAGCGCGTCGCCGCCGGAGAGCGCGGCGCCGGGGACGCCGCCCGGCGCGCGCGCGACGAGCCCCAAGGACACGACGGCGCCGACGGAGCCGTCGAGCCGCGCGGCGGCGTCGTCCAACGCGTCCGACGGCGGCTCCGCCGGCGGCGACGTCGTTCTAGCGGCCGGGGAGCGCAGGCTCGCGGAGCTCTTGATCGCCTTCGAGGACGGCGGCGGCGACCTCCGCGCGGCGTTCGCCAAATGGGACGCGTCCGGCGACGGCCTGCTGAGCGCCGCGGAGATCCTCAAGGGCCTGAAGGGCCTTCCCGGGAAGGCCTTCGACGGCGTGGAGCGGCCGGACGTGGAGGTGCTGCTGAAGACGGCGGGCGCGGATCATCTGGACTTTTCGGGCTTCGAGGCCTTCGTCGCGCGGGGCCGCGACGCGCTGGGCCTCCGGCGCAAGCGCATCTCCTTCCACTCCTCGAGCGGCGGCAGCGACCGCGGCTCCGAGGCGGCCGAGGACCTCGCGCGGAAGCTCGGGACGCTGCTGATCACCTACGAGGACGGCGGCGGTTCATTAGACTCCGCCTTCGCGAAGTGGGACGCGTCGGGCGACGGCGAGCTCTCGGCCGCGGAGCTCCTCGCGGGCCTCCGCAAGCTCGGCGACGCCTTCGTGGACGTCGCGAAGAACGACGTCGACGCGCTCTTCAAAGACGTCGCCAAGGCCGGCGGCCACGCGTCGCTCGCCGACCTGACGCGCTTCGTCGCGAAGCAACGCGAGGCCCTGGGCCTGCCCGCGAAGGCGCCCGCGGCCTTCGCCGTCGGGGCCAGGGTCGAGGCGCGCTACAAGGGCAAGGGCAAGTACTACCCGGGCACGGTGTCCGCGTACGACGC
>NW_008705729.1:10792-12570 GCF_000186865.1 Aureococcus anophagefferens
TCCCCAAAGGTGCTGCGGTGGAAGCGCGGTACCGGGGCAAGAGCAAGTTTTACCCGGGCAAGATCGCTCGGGACAACGGCGACGGGACGTACGACATCGACTACGACGACGGGGAGAAGGAGTCGAAGGTCGCGGAGGCGCTCATCCGCGGCGTCGAGTCGAAGCCGGAGAAGAGCGGCGGCTCCGGCGGCGCCTTCGCCGAGGGCGCCAAGGTCGAGGCGCGATACCGCGGGAAGGGCAAATTTTATCCCGGCAAGATCGCCAAGGACAACGGCGACGGGACGTACAACATCGACTACGACGATGGAGAGAACGAGAAGCGCGTCGCCGAGGCGCTCATCCGCGGCGTCGAGTCGAAGCCGGAGAAGAGCGGCTCCGGCGGCGCGTTTCCCGAGGGCGCCGCCGTGGAAGCGCGGTACCGCGGGAAGGGCAAGTACTACCCGGGCAAAATTGCCAAGGACAACGGCGACGGGACTTATGACATCGACTACGACGACGGCGAGAAGGAGTCCAAGGTCGCGGAGGCGCTCATCCGCGGCGGCGAATCGAAACCCTCGAAGCCGAGCGCCGGCGGCGCCGGCGGCGCCTTTCCGAAGGGCGCCGCGATCGAGGCGCGCTACCGCGGCAAGTCGAAATACTATCCCGGCAAGATCGCCAAGGACAACGGCGATGGGACCTACGACATCGACTACGACGATGGGGAGTCAGAGAAGAAAGTCGCGGAGGCGCTCATCCGCGGCGGGGCGTCCAAGCCGTCGAAGCCGAGCGCGGGCGGCTCGGGCGGCGCGTTCCCCAAGGGCGGCGCGATCGAAGCGCGCTACCGGGGCAAGTCGAAGTGGTACCCGGGCAAGATCGGCAGGGACAACGGCGACGGCACGTACGACATCGACTACGACGACGGCGAACAGGAGAAGGGCGTCGAGGAGGCGCTGATCCGCGGCGGGGCATCGAAGCCGTCGAAGCCGAGCGCGGGCGGGTCGGGCGGCGCGTTCCCCAAGGGCGCCAAGGTCGAGGCGCGGTATCGGGGCAAGTCGAAGTGGTACCCGGGCAAGATCGCTCGGGACAACGGCGACGGCACCTACGACATCGACTACGACGACGGCGAGTCGGAGAAAAAGGTCGCGGAGGAGCTCATCCGCGGCGGCGCCGCCACGTCCGGGTCGGGCGGCGCGTTTGCCGTCGGCGCCGAGGTCGAGGCGCGGTATCGCGGCAAGTCGAAGTACTATCCCGGGAAAATCGCCAAGGACAACGGCGACGGGACGTACAACATCGACTACGACGACGGCGAGAAGGAGTCGGACGTCGCGGAGGCGCTGATCAGGGCGTCCGCTGCCACTGGATCCGGCGGCGCCTTCAAGGTCGGCGACAAGATCGAGGGCCGATATCGCGGCAAGTCGAAGTGGTACCCGGGCAAGATCGCCAAGGACAACGGCGACGGGACGTACGACCTCGACTACGACGACGGCGAGTCGGAGAAGGGCGTCGCGGAGGCCTTGATCCGGGAGGGGTTGGCCTTCTAAAATTCAACTTGCACGGAAACTTGCCAGTGGATTGGTTTTGACGTCGGCGAGTCTGGGCAGCCTTCCTGCGACATGGCAGCCCTGTGCCCCGAGCCCTTGGTCCCGCCGCTCGTCGACGTCCGCGCCTTCCACGACGCCTACGCCGGCGCCGACGGCGAGGCCGCGCGCGCGAAAGCCGCCGCCGAGGCGGCCCAGGCCTGCCGCAGCCACGGCCTCCTGGCTTTGCCGGCCTACGGCGGCATCGACGCGGCCGTCGTG
>NW_008705730.1:0-2468 GCF_000186865.1 Aureococcus anophagefferens
TCCGTCTTAATATTTTCTCCGAAGGCGTGTCGTTGCAGAGCAAAATACCCAAGAAATAGTTACTGAGATGAACCAAGGAAAAGTCTATTAAAAGAAAGAAATATTTGGACATTGTATTCATACTGATACTGATAAACCAGTCTTTAGACAAAGTCCTTACAGTCAGCATTCGTCTGCCCAAGTTCAACCAATTCCAGGAGGCGATCCTTTAACGCATGATGCGCCATCGGCGTCGCCTTACTGGCTGAGAGAAACACGCCTGGAAATAATATAAGCGGTAATGGCAAAGTTGTAAATTGCCGATACTAGCAAAGCAACCGAGTTGTGGCACGAGTGATTCACTGGCTTCCGGTTGCGAAGTGCCAGTGGAGCTGGATCAGCCAGGAAGCTTTCGAACAGGAATTGTTTGATTTTGAACGAGATAATAAGTATCAGACTCAAGTAGATGTAGGCAGCAAAAAAGATAACACAAGCATCAGATAATCTCCAGTCAAAATCTCTGTTGAAGAAAGAAATTTGATAGATAGGCACGTGCAAAATATAGCTACCCAAAGCGTTCCATCCGCTGTAACAGAGTATCAACAGCGGGATGTCGTAAGCGAGAGTTTGAAGCACAAAATGGTGTGTCGAGGTAAAAAACTCCGATATCGCCGGAACTATGATGCAGCCGTGACTTAGGGCACTTTGTAACTCAAACAGCCACAACTTGTTATCGTTGAGTATTTTCAGATGCCTTTCGAGGGCTTTGCTGTGATTCTGCTTGTAGACAAATGAGTAGTACACAGTAAAGATAAATATTGTTAAAGCGAAGTGTGTATTCACAGCGCTCTGCAAACTTTTGTCACGTCCTGGTTGTTTCAGCTTGTGCTTTGAAGCATGTGATAGACTTTGACACACAAGCCAAAAAAAGAGAACGCAGCTTGCAATGACGTTCAAGTTTGTTAGCAAGAATGGCTCCTTGAGACAGTACTGTCGTAGCTCATCCAGATTGCGGCAGCTCGAGCATGAAATGAGAATGTAAGCTACCTGGGATTTGGTGTTTGACTCACATCACACAGCTGTAGGCACTGGGACAACGACGGCTAATATTGCGAACAGATAGATAATCAGTCCAAAAATTCGGTTGCATAACACGAGGTGCCTCCTGTAACCCATGATACTATGGGCATTCGGCCAGGGCGTTTCTGATGAACTGGACAATGCGTACAAGCTGGTCACACTCGAAGGCGTGCCAATTTTGCCCCGACTTTCCGTCCACTTGGCCGCGTCTCCCACTCAGATGATTGAAGCAAGGGAAGACGTCAAGGATTTTTTATTAGGTAATCTTCGATTAGGAAAGTAGCGCCCCGCGGGCCGCAGCCCCGGCGCTGGCGCCTCCGGCAACGGCCCTAGCATTGGCTGGAGCGGGAGGAGCACCGTTTCATCAGCAAGGGGGACAACCGGGTGCGGGAGCGCTGGCGCCAGCGGCAGCCCCAGTCCCGGGCGCCGCAGCAGGTACCACCACTGGTGAGCGGGGGGGCGCCCCCTCGGCCGCCCCCGCCGCTGGAGCGGCCAGAAGGCGGAGCACCTCTATCAGCAGAAGCAACAGCGTTTGTTCCCGGAGGACTTCAGCACGATCAGCAAGCGGCAGCCCCGGCTACGGGCCCGGCCCCAGCGTCGCCAGCGCGGCATCAACCGACACCGTATGGTATCCGCCCCGGGGCCCGTATCCCCCGCCTTGTTTATCCCCCGTGCGGGGGTAAATCGGCGGGGGATACGGGGCGGATACCGTATGATATCACCTTCAACTTGCCTCCACCTTGACTTCAACTAAATAAGATATTTAACGTCATTGTGCTTTGTGTGCGTCACCGTGCCGATTTAGGCTGGAATTGAACCTACATTGGGGCTACTCGGGGCTACTGGGGATTGGGAATATAAGGGGCTATGTCAAACACGGGTAATTTGGGGCGATGCTAATAAAATAACATAAAAATAGCATTACGGGGCAGATAGTATCGGGATACCCCCGAAATACGTCCCATTTTTATGGCGGGCGGGATGGTCTGTCGGTCGGCGGTCGTTCGTCACGGTCGTTCGTCACGTTTCTATGGTGGGCGTGTTGGTCTGTCGGTCGGCGGTCGTTCGTCACAGATAAGCTCTTCGGGGGCACGGGGGGGGCTCCGGGTGCTCTGGGCCTCGCGCGGCTCGCCGGCGCGGCGGCAGCGAGCGCGGGAGCCGTCGCCGCTGGTGCAGGATCAGGGATTGGTGTGGCAGGAGTGAGACAGGCCCGAAGCCGGCGGCGGAGCTTTCGAACGTGTACGAAGCCCATGCCAATGCGGTTCTCCAGCTCATCGTTCGAGATGAGCCCCTCGTCTTGCAGCACTTGAATGCTCACGACGCCGCACTGAATCAGAGGCTCGTAGAAATGGCCCATGCACAGCTCTTCCAGCAGTTTCTTCATCACGATTCTGGCGAAATATGGCTTC
>NW_008705730.1:2518-5952 GCF_000186865.1 Aureococcus anophagefferens
CGTCGAGGTCTACGCGATCAAAAGTGGAGCATTGGTCGCATTCCTCCTTAAGACACTCCCATTCACTGGGTCTACATCCTTGAATTGTCAGAGAACGTGAACCCTGCTCATCTCTTGCCTCAGCGTGATACAATAGGAACTGTCCGATTTGCTTCCTCCACTCTTCCTGCTCCTGTTCGTGTCGCTGCACCGCGGCGTTGTAGGCCGCTTTTACCTCCTTCTGATGATCCTCGTCACGCTCATCGGAGGAGGACGACGACGAGGAGGACGGCGCCGCGCCGTTGGCCGCGGCGCCGGCCGCGGGAACGAAGAACTCGTCGTCGTCGTCGCTGTCGCTGCTCTGGTCGTCGAGGGCGTCCTGGTGGCGGCGCCAGCGCTCCCACCCCTTGAACGCCTAGCGCACGTGCCAGCGGTGGCGCTTCCGGCGGAACGAGACCATGGATGATGCGGTGTACGAGCGGTGGCTCAAAGGTGGCGCGTCGAGAGGTGGGCATAAATATCAGGGTGGGCCCCACGGGCGAACAATTATATCAAGACGGACCCCGCGCCGAGGATTTTATATCAAGACGGACCCCGCCGGCCGGCACAGCCCACATTTAGTTCGATTTATTTAGTTTTAGTAAGAATTTCAAGACGGACCCCACCGGCGCACGATCACGCCAGGACGGACCACGTCGCGCTGATGCGCTGGCGATAGTTTCGGCCCGGCGACAGTAGGGCATGCCGACCGACCTAGAATTACCCCGGGCGTCGCTAGAAATAACAGGCATCTTACAGGGCCGGAGGGGCCTCGGTGTCGCCGCGCCTGAGCTCGCCTTGCGGGAAACCGAGTTGCTTAAACGATGAGTGCCAAACAGTTCGCCTCTTGCTTTAAGGCTATGCCACAGAAGGAAGCATTTGAAGCCCTCTTTGCTTTGATAGACCGCATCAAAGACACCGAACTGAAATTCGCCCTATCAAAGATTAAACCGGTTGCCATCAAACTCGCGTGAACCGGTTCAATATGGATGATGAAGATGAATTCAATCAGTATCAAACTCGAAGCAATGAACTGATGATGCTGAAATGTTTGCTGTTGAAAGTCCCTTAAATGGTTCTGATGACGATGATGATGATGATGGTGATGAGGGTTAGACTGGGGTTCGGACATTGAGATCGGGGGTTAGGATTGGGGTTATATAGGATTAGGGTTATGCCAAGCGGATTTTAGTCCCTTTTGAGGGTTAGGATTACACTCCCCGTGCGGTTTCCCGAGGTATATATTCCCCGTATTCCTATTCTCTCTATGACAACGGGGTGGTGTCTAAAAGGGAATACGGGGAATATATACCTCGGAAACGGAAGATGCCTCGGAGCTGAGACTGGGCGGAATTGGCCCAGGCGAGTCGACACCACGGCATAGTCGACCTCGATGTCTCCAAAGAAAGATTCCGAAGACGAGCCAGGCTTCCTCCGATTGAACAGATAAACGGATGATAGCGGGTACGGACCGAAGGGAAGTCGCCAAAAATGACCATTCACTAGCAAATCGACCATTTGTGTCTCCCAGTTGAACACAGCCTCGAAAGAGTACCATTTCATCGGCTTCGCGTAGCGTTCAAGGACGTACTGGGTTCCCGAGCAGTCGTCGTAATATACGAGCCGCCTGTCTTGGTTGGCCAGCATTCCGGTCGGTACTCCATTTGGTGCCGCTGGGGAATCAAATGCAATTCTGCACAGGAAGGGTGGGCGCCCATCAGCCTGTTGGTTGTAAGTTTCCGGGTTTCGCCACGAGGACAGCGCAAACGAGGGGCCTCCGGTCTTCGACCTGTAGCAGACGTGCACCTTGAGCCTCTGCACACGATTTCGCGATCCACTGGCCCGCCACACTAGCCCACCCAGGTGATCAAGGCCCAGATATGGGAATCTGCTCAGCGCGATGCCGAAACCGGGCCGCCAAATCGCCGCGCGGAATGACGGGTCGGGGTTCGGCTTCCCTCCTGGTCTGTCTCCCAGTGACGCAACACGTTCCCAGTTGTCTAGGCTCCCCCATGACTCGCGGAAATGGACCATGTCGTGGCCGCAGTTGGACAGGGCGTCCATGATGCAGATCTTGAATTTAGGTGTGGCCTGGGCAAGCGTCACCAACACTCGCACGTGATCCGCAGCGAAGGACCGCGCCAGCGCCGGCAGCGAGGCGATGCTCGATAGATCCAAGAAGCGAATCACGGCGGCGGCTTGATCGCGGTGGCGCCAGAAAGCCGGGAGGCCGTGCGACATCGTGCGATGAAGCTTGTCCATGTCATCAGATCAGTTTGAATGTCATGATCGACGGCCCGCGGGGTCCATATTGATATTCTTTGCATTTGCGGGGTCCGAACTGATATTCTTTGCATTCGCGGGGTCCGAACTGATATTCTTCGAGGCGGGGTCCATCCTGAAATTATCCTTTGAATGTGGGGTCGGTCTTGATATTAATTCGAGGGGGTCCTTCTTGATATTAAAGCACCTCGGGGCGGGCTTCTGGATCATAGCCCCAGCGCGTATGGTGCTCGCCTCACCCCCTTGACCCAGCGCGCGAGGGTCGCCCGTCGGGCCACGCCGTAGCCGCCGGTACTCGAAGAGGAGAGCGCTCTTCGTGGGGGGGAGGGGCGCGGCGCGCCTCGGTGCTTTCTCCCCCCTTTCTCTCCCCGGAGAGAAGTGCCAGTCGCGCAAGGGTCGCGTGTCGGGCCACGCTGCAGGCGCCGGTACGCAAAGTAGAGGAGGCTTATCATGGGGGGGAAGGGGTGCGTTTTCTCTTCTTGTCGGAGGCTTTTGGCGCTAGTCTTCGGAGCCTCGCTGCGGTCGTACCACCCCAGCTGAGCATGCTCGCGACTTTTGGGCGCTTGTGCTTACTGTGGAGCGATTGTGTACCCTCAATCGCATCTGCAAGAGCTTCGCTTACGAAGCTTTGATATGTTTCCAAGTCTGGCTCATATCGCTGTCGGAATTTGTCATCCACGCGGCTAAAAAGCGACGGCAGCTGGTCCAGGTAGTCGGCCCATATTCTCCAGTCCTCTTGAGTGGCTGGCGGATGCTGGAAGTCAGGTTCTTGGCAAGGTTTGTTCTCCGGTTTTTCTTCCTCGTCGTCGTCCTCCTCGTCGTCGTCCTCCTCGTCGTCGTCGTCGTCCTCCTCCCCCTCCTCCTCCTCCCCCTCATCTTCCTCCCCCTCCTTTTCCTCCTCCTCCTCTTCTTTCTCATCCTCTTGCTCGCTTTCCTGGTCCTCCTCCATTGATGGTGCTGGTGCCGGTTCTGGTGCTATTGCTGGTGTTGGCTCTGCAGGTGCTGGTGCTGTTGCTGGTACTGGCTCTGCTAAGATCTTTTCCCACTCTTGTGGCCCGTGCGCCAACTGCAACAGATGCCGACACCGGGCCCATACGCCGCCATCGTTCTTGCCCTGTGCATGAACAAAAAGA
>NW_008705730.1:6002-8437 GCF_000186865.1 Aureococcus anophagefferens
GCTCTTTCTTGGCTATCGAGATTACCTGTACCAGCCTTACGCCGGAATTGTTGCATTTTAACCTTACTCAGCCGCGATTATCGATCGCAGTCAGATTTATCAGATTTTCGGTGATACAGACTATGGCACTATCAAAGAACTGAACAAGCACTTTGATGACGATGAACCAATTTTGATTGAATACCAATTCTTTCACGTTGGTGGTAATAATGGTGGGGTTCATTTTACAGTGTCTTTTGAGTGGGATACGGACGATCTCATTAAGCACAAGCGGTATATCACCATTGAGAAGAAGCAAATCTATAATTTCAATAGTGCCTATGGTCATTTGATGCGAGAATTGGTTTGCTGGTCAGTGCATTGTGAGCACTTCCAATCCCGTGCTTTTGAGTCATACTTGAAAATGATGGAACAACATTGTGATTCACAACCATACTTTGTGATTCGCTTGGTCTCTTCATCATGCGCCACCTGCTCTCCTGCTGGGTCATTGTGCGGTGTCTCGTTTAGTCGGCGTTTTTCCTCTTTTGCTTGAAACTGTACATCAGTCAAATAGGGCCCTTGGCAGTAGCACCAGAAGTACATTACGTTGTCGCTTTTTTTACTGTGACAGAGTAGGCGCCGCTTCTCGAAGTGTCCATGCACCTTCAGATCCACCTCCATGCGGGCCATCGCGGTAGTACCTAAAACTACATCTTGTAGGTCTTTCAGATCCGCTGCTTTGATCCCAAGGGAGCTGAACTTTGCATCATCCTCAGCATTTATTGTTTTTTGCTGATGCTGATGTTTTTTGTTGCTCCTTTTCGCTGCAGCTTTTCGTTTACATTGCGCTTGCCTTGCATTCATAGCATCATCATCCTCATCATCCTCTTCCGCAGCATGATCACCATCTTCCGCGGGAGCAGCACCATCTTCCGCGGGAGCAGCACCATCATCCCCCTCGGAAGCCTCGGCATCATCATCCCCCTTGGAAGCCTCGGCAGGGTCCAGCTCCCATAAACAGAAGCAACATCGTCGGAAATCCGGAAAAGTACATTTACGGTCGCTACGACGCCAGGGACGCCTGGTCTTACCCCGGGGACGCAGAGCCGAAGCCAGAGGCGTCGACGGACGCCATTTGCGCCGTCGGCCCCGGCCCCGGTCGGTCGGCCGGCCGGCCGGCCGGCCGTCGTCGTCGTCGTCGTCGTCGTCGTCGTCGTCGCGCGCGCGCGCGCGCGTGGAGATTATAGCGGAGAGCAAGTCCATGGCTTCCTCGGACATGTTCTAGACCACCTCCATGCGCAGCGCCCAGGCACCGGTTTTGGTCTGGAGCGCCTCCTTGCCGCGCGAAGCGCGGGAGAAAAAAATCGGCGGGATCCAGCGCGCGTAGCGGTGCAGAACTGGCGCAGCTGCATGTGTCGCTCGCGCACGGCGTGCAAGCGATCGCGCCCTCGCCGGAGAATGAGGCCGCTCCGCGCAGCCGCCGCCGCCGCAGACGCCGCTGCCACAGAGTCGCCGCACCCGCCCCGCGCGCAGCGCGGGAGAAAATTTCGACTTCGTCGCTGGCCAGAGCGGAGAAATGACCCTCGCGAACAGGTGTCAGGTCAGGCGCGCAGCGCAGCAAGTCCACCGCGCGCAGCGCGCTGAGATGGTAGCGCCATGCTCTCACTCGGCTGTGGTATTTTTCGTCCGCAGACTGTCGCCGGGGGTTTCAGAAAGGTAAAGTGATCGATTTCGCCGGGGGGCGCCGCCCGAAGCCCAAAAACGTTACTTTACCTCCCCAAAGCGTCTAGGAACCCTCCGCGGACGTAGGATTTGCCCCCGCATAGAGGTCCTACGTATAATCCGTATAGCGGACGCGTTTATGGAGGAATTGTGAGATCAGCATGTGTGCTATTGGTGGTATACACCCCGGACAATTTGCTCGCGAACTTGAGGTAGACTTCAAGTGGGTGTAGGCCTAACGTCCTGAATATTTGATCGTAAGGACTTACTAACATCCTCCCTTGAATGTGATCATCATCCTCCTCAGCCGCCTCTGGAAATGTGGCACAAAACTGATTCCAAAACGCGTCCATGATGGCCCAAAAATCATAGGGCGGAACCGCTAGCTCCTCCTCCTCCTCCTCATCATCATGCTCTCCCTGATCCACGCTGCGCCAGTTCCGCTCCACCGTTTTATAAATGAACAATGATAATATGTTGGAAGCAAGTTTACGTATAGAAGTGACACGGGAAGTTCCGGTGCAGCTTTCTGGTCCGTCAGGAAGCTCTCTAATGGAAGCCCTCCCACAGCATAATGCTGCTTCTTTGAGTTTGCGGTGCGTGTGATCTTGAGAGCCATACAGTTTTAATCCAACCTGACTTCTCAGACAGAAAGGCAGCAATACTTCTGCACGCAAATAATACCTCGCGTATCTATGCTCATCAAATCCACCAGACCACAAAACATGCAA
>NW_008705730.1:11764-12610 GCF_000186865.1 Aureococcus anophagefferens
CCATTACTTGACCCCAACAACATCATGAAGTTTGTATATCAACTTAATGAGAAGACAGGGTCTATGTCAAATTATGACACCTATGCATACAGAACCAAGAAAGAGCTCATGCGAGAGGTCATTCCGGCCATGTGGCGTCATGTGAGTGCCGCACAATGGCAGAACTCCAGTGATGAACCAGCATCTGCCTTACATGAAAAGATCTTTAAAAGGATCAAAATCAAGAAGGACCTCACCAAGAGACTTTAATATCAATATGGACCCCGCCTTCCAAAATAATGTCGAAATGGACCTCACTTCAAAACAAAATATCAAAAGGGACCTCACCGTCCACCATTTTTGACCATCATTACCTGGAATTTAATGTCCCATCATATCGACGCGTCTTCCCATAATTAATACCAAGACGGACCTCACCTTCAAATTTTTGTTGTTTTTTCTTAGAGAAGGAGCGTGGTAGCGCACCACGTGCGTGGGGCCCCGCTTACATGGGGCGACACTCTCGTGGCCTGAGCTGCCTACTCTTCGTCGGAGTCGGGGTAAAGGCCGCTGGGCTTGAATTTGAAGTAGTCCTCGAGTGACCTCGAGCTACAGGGTGGTAAACTGATTAAATCCTACTTGGGCGTACTCGGGGAGGTGTCGGGCGACTTCCCCTTGCCCCCCGGCGAGTTCCTGGCACCGACTTTCTGGGCCGGTCGGTCGCCGCCGCCGCCGCCGCCGCCGCCGCCGCCGCCGTCGTCGTCGTCGTCGTCGTCGTCGTCGTCGTCGTCGCGCGCGCGGGGGAGATTAGAACCCAAGTCAGCCACAGGGCGACCACAGAGAGGCGATGAGTTGCCCCATATCAGC
>NW_008705731.1:0-1569 GCF_000186865.1 Aureococcus anophagefferens
GCGGCTCGCCGCGCGCGAGCCGCTGGCCGCGCGGCGCGCGGCGCCGGGCTCGCGCCTCGCGCGGCTCCTCTGGGCCTACGCGCTCCTCGTCGGCCTGCCGTCGCTGTACGGGAACATCGCGCATGTCACGACGGACACGCCCTTCCGCCGCGCGGCGCTCGCCGCGGGCTTGTCCGTGCGCTACGCCATGTTCCCCTTCGCGCGCGACGACGCCTGCGTCGACGCGCGCCTCGTCCGCGTCGCGTACGGCGACGACGCGGCCGGCGCGCCCTACGAGGCCTTCCTCGACGGGCGCCGCGTGCCCGACGGCGACGTCGCCGCGTGGGCCGGCGCCGTCGGCGTCGCGCCGGGCGCGTCGCGGCGCGGCGACGTGCTCCGCGCCTACGAGGCGCTCGGCGCGGGCGGCGACGGGCCGGGCGACGGCCGCCGCGACTGCGACGCGGCGGCGCGCGCCTTCGCCCGCGGCGACCTCCCGGGCCCGCCCGCGGCCGTCCAGCGGCTCCGCGTCGTCCGGGACCTGCCGCGCGCGGGCGACCACCACGTCGCCGCGCAGCACCCGCGCGGAGCGCCGCCGACCGGCGCCTGGCTCGCGGAGCCGGGGCACCGCGCGGGCCTCGGCTGGGGCGCGTTCCCGCGCGCCGTCGCCGTCGTCGACGCGGGCGCCTTCGACTGCGACGCGGGCGCCTTCGAGGAGCCCGGGCCCGCCATGTTCTTCGAGGAGCCGCGCCTCTTCTTCGACGACGACGCGTGCGCGGACGCCGCGTGCTTCGGCTAAGGGGCCTACAAGGCCGTGTGCGCTCAGGACTGTGCATGCGGCTCTCACGGGGGGTGACACCGGCCTCAAACTCGGCCCAGCAGGCCCAGGAACGTCGCCAAATCACTGCATAGGCTGATGTGAGCGCCCTGAGCGCGTAAATGGACTTGTGGGGACGTCTGGCGACGCGGTCGGAGCGCTCGGAGGCGTCGAAAATCGACAAAATCGATATAATGCAAGCATTTCATTGGTCGGATTCGAATCCGCCGGCATCCAGCAGCCCCGGAGCGCCTCGAGGGGCAGCCCGGCTCGTCGCGCGTGGCCATGGAGCGCGACGCCTGGAGTCAGGGTGGCGGCGGTGGACACCTCGTACCCATGGGTGACTCCGGAGGTGCTCTGCTCGCGGGAATTGGCTGTGTCGACGAACGCTTGGGCGCCGGAGCGGCGATTCCCAGTGGCGGCACAGCTTCGAGCGCCTCTGTGGCAGCCCCAGGGTGGCACCACGCGCAGCCGAGCGGCGAGTACCACGCTCTAGTATGTCGGCGAACACAGCGCCGCGCCGTGGACCGCGCCGTGACCGGAGCCATTCGCGCGGCGGCCTCGAACGACTTGCATGGCGCACAGCGTCATCGAGTGTACCTGGTTGGCCAAGGGGCTGCTCACGTTAGTGTTGGGGCCTCCAGGCAGGTCGAACGGACCCATGGACCAGATCGGACGCAAGAACGCGACCGCCAAGGTCGAGATGCGCATCACAGATCGATTCGAGCACACCGCGGCCACTGCGCGCGCGCGCGGTCGCCATCGCTGCCCGGACT
>NW_008705731.1:1632-3972 GCF_000186865.1 Aureococcus anophagefferens
AGGTCAGTCGCGATTATTGAAGCTCATGTCGGTACGAGGCGAAGATGCGTCGGCTGCCGTAGGCCTGGAATGCTGCTCACGGCGGCGGTCGCGCTCGTCGCGCTGCTGGTCGCGGGCGAGGACGACGAGGGCCTCTGGGCCGCCAGCCGCGGCCTCTTCGACGACCTCGACGCGCACCCGACGGACGACGCGCTCGCCGCCGCGGAGCGCGCCATCCTCGACGGCGAGCGGCGCGCACCCGACGGACGACGCGCTCGCCGCCGCGGAGCGCGGCATCCTCGACGGCGCTCGGCGCTGGCTGCCCGTGTCCTGGCGGCGCTGCGGCGCGGCGCCGGAGCGCGACTACGTCGTCTGGGCGCGGCTCGACGTCGCGAACCTCACGCGGCGGGCGCTGCGCCTCGACGCGGCGGCCGCGCCTCCGCCGCGGCTGCTCACGGGCGTCGACTTCCTCGTCGCGTCGGCGCCCGCGGCGGCGCGGTCGCCGGGCCTGATCCTCAAGACGTCGCGGTGCGGGTCGACGGTCGCCGGGCGCATGCTCGCGGCGTCGGGCGCCGTCGCCCTCATGGAGCCGAACCTCGTCATGGCGCTGCTGGACCACGGGAGCGACGCGGCGCTCGGCGCCGCGCGCGCGGCCTACGCCCACTTCGCCGCGGCGGCGCCGCCGGGCGCCCCCGTGTTCCTGAATTTGTGGCTCGGGTCCGAGGCGGCCGCGGCCCGGGCGCTCCGCGCGTTCCCGGCCGCGCGCTGGGCCTTCCTCCACCGCGAGCCCCTCGCCGTCGTCCGCTCGACGCTGCGGAGCCGGCCGACCTGGCTCGCGGTGGAGGAGGAGCACATCGCCCGGGGCCAGGGGAGCTCGCGCGTCGACGAGGCGGACCTCGCGGCATCGCCCATCGACGCGCGCGCGCGCGCCGTCGCGCGCGCCGTCGGCGCCGCGGTCCGCAACGCCGTCGCCCACGCCGCGGGGGCGCGCGCCGGGCTGCTCGTGCCCTACGAGCGCGTCGTCCCGGGCCTCGCGGGCGGTTTCGTCGCAACCCACTTCGGCCTCGCGCGCGGCGCCGCGTCGGCGGCGCGCATGCTCGAGGCCGCGGCGTGGGACGCGAAGAACGCGACGGCGCGCTTCGTCGCGGCCGAGCGTCCGGCGGAGCCGGCGCTCGAGGCGGCGGCGCTGGCGGCGGCGGCGCCCCTCGGCGCGACGGCCGCCGCGTGCGCGGGCCCGGGCGCGAAGCGCGCGTACTGCGAGCTCCTCGAGCTCCAGCGCCGCCAGGACGCGGCGCGCGCGGGGGAGCTGTGACGCGTCTTACTCGTGGACCGTCGGTCGCCCCCGCACCACCGTCGGCCCGGGGAAGGGCACGACAGAAACATCGGCCGGACGTCGCTTAGGCCCCGGGGACGTCCCGGGGGTCTCGTCGCGGCGGCGCGCGCGGGCGCCGCGCGACCCGGACGACGCCGTCCTTCGCCGAGAGGACGTTGACTCCGAAGAAGTCCGTGTAGAGCGCGTCGACGACGAGGGACGCCTCGTGCTCGAGGAGCGTGGTTTCCCAGACGTCGCGTTTCCGATCGCCCCAGCTGTCCTCCATGTAAAAGTACTCGCCGTCCTCCATGTGGGGCAGGAAGTGCGCGACGATGCCGGGGACGTTCACGTGCGCGTCGTCGAGCACGAGCCAGGGGTGCGGCAGGCCGGCGAGGAACGCGGCGGGCCACGTGCGCTCGGGCTCCGAGCTGTTCCCGAAGTGGAACACGACGCGGTCGTGCGCCGCGCCCGGCGGCGGACCCTTAATATCGAAGCTGTGCACCACGAAGCCGCCGCGGTCGCCCGCGTAGCGCCGCGCGGTCTCGAGCGCGTCGGCGATCCAGAGCGCGCTGGCGCCGGTGCCGCTGCCGACCTCGACGACCGTGCGCGGCAGCAGTTCCGCGAGCAGCTGCGGCAGGACCGCGAAGTCCCAGCTCGTCTTGAACAGCTCGCGCCCGGCGTAGCGCACCGCGCGCCGCGCGCCCTGGCTCTGGACGAAGAGGCGGTCGGTGTTCGGATCGTGGAAGAAGTCGTCGGCCGGCGCGAGCGGGCGCGCGAGCGCCGCCTCTGGCCGCCAGTAGCGCCGGTTGTCCGCCCGCCACGCGGCGATCCGCTCGACGTCGGGGTGCTCGTCGGGCGTCCCGTCCGCCGCGTACATCCATTCGAGGTAGCTTCCCGCGACTGGGTCGAGCGAAATCGTCGCGTCCTCGGTCCACGGCGCGCCGCCGTCGCCGCGGGCGCCGCCGCCGACGTCCAGGAGCGGCACCGCCGCGGACAGGCCCGTCTCCTCCACGTAGACGGGCGTCGGGAACAGGTCGTTCACGCCGGCG
>NW_008705731.1:4169-6954 GCF_000186865.1 Aureococcus anophagefferens
AGCGCGAGCGATGCGGCGCGCGTCTTGGAGGAGGAGGCGGTGAACCCCTGGTGCCTGAGTTCGCCGGCGACCTTCGCGGCGCTCCAGTCGGGCGCGCCGCTCTGGCCCGGCGGGCCGGGCGTGGTCGCGGCGCCCTACGCGAACGTCTCCGCGGACCGCCGGCCCGGCGGGCTCGCCGCGGCGCCGCGCGTCGACGGCCGCGACGGCGCGGCCGTCGCCGCGGCGCTGCGCGCGCGCGTGCCCGTCGTCGTGGAGCACCTCGCGGACGCGCGCGCCGCGCGCGAGGCGCTCCTCGCGGCGCCGGCCGCCCTCGACGGCCTCGCCGGCGCGGCCTTCGCCTACGACGGCGACCTCTTCCGGTGGGCGCCGCCCGGGGCGGAGGCGGCGCCGGCCGCGGACCGCGAGGCGACGACCTACGGCGCGTTCCGCGCGGCGGCGCGCACCGACGGCCGGACGCGCCACTTCGAGCTCGTCGAGGCGGCCGGCGGCGCGGCCGCGCTGCCGGAGGCGCTCGCGCGCGCGTTCCGCGGCCTCGACGCGCTCGCGCCTCCCGGCGCCGTCGCGGACCCGGGCGCGGGCGCGTGGAACCTCCAGGCCGGCGCCGACGCGTACTACAGCGACCTCCACTACGACGCGCGGGACAATGTCTTCGCGAACCTGCTGGGGTCCAAGCGCTGCGTCCTCGCGCACCCGGCGCACTCGCACGAGCTCTACCTGCCCGCGGACCGGCTCCAGCCCGCGGCTGTGTGGAAACCAAATCTTCAACCCGACTTCAATGTGAGCGTATTCGAATGTTTCGACGCAATCTCTTCAACTGTGCTTCGAGAACTTGACGAGAGCGATCGACCCGTCCAAAAATCAGCCGAATCGACTTCGATTTGACCGAGCTAGAGAATTCTCAAGTTTGGTCAGGACCACCCAAACCAGTGGTTGGTTTCCACACAGGCCCGCGGGCGAGCCGGGCATGGCCCTCGGCGACGTGCAGGCGCGGAACTCGGCCGTGGACCCGCGCCAACCGGACCTCGCGCGGCACCCGCGGTTCGCCGAGACGCGCTGGGTCCAGGCGCTCCTCGCGCCGGGCGACGTGCTGGCGTCGCCCGGCGCGGCGAAAACGCGCGCGCCCGCCGCGCGCTCGACGCGACGCCGCGCCGCGCGCAGGTCGTGCCCGCGTTCTGGCACCACGCGTTCGACGTCGCGCGCGCGGCCGACGACGCCGACGGCGACGCCGACGTCTTCGTCGCGCTGAACCGCTTCGCGCGGGGCGGCGGCGGGCCGCCCGTGGCCTGCGGCGCGGCGCCGCGGCCCGGGCCGCCCGAGGCCGCGGCCGCCGCGGCGCTCGCGGACGCGCGGGGCATCCCCCGCGTGGCCATGGGCTTCTACGGCGTACCGCCCGGCGCGGCGTCCGCCGCGCACGCGGCGCGCGCGCTCTCGCTGGGCTACCGCCACCTCGACACGGCGGAGATGTACGGCAACGCGGGCGACGTCGGCCGCGCGGCCGCGGCCGTCCGGGGCGACGTCTTCCTGACGTCCAAGCTCGACATGCGGGACCCGCGGCGGTCGCGGCGCGAGCTCCTCGACCGCGCGGCGGCGCAGGCCGCGGCGCTCGGCGGCGCCGCGGACCTGCTCCTGCTCCACTCGCCCCACGCGCCGACGGCCGGCGACCGCGTCGGCGCGTGGCGCGCGTTGCTCGCCGCGCGCGACGCGGGCCTCGCGGCCTTCGTCGGCGTGTCGAACTTTGGCATCCGCCACCTCGAGGAGCTCGAGGCCGCGGGGCTCGAGCGCCCCGCCGTGAACCAGGTCGAGCTGCACCCCTGGCTCCGGCGCGACGGCCTCGCGGCGTGGTGCGCGTCGCGGAACGTCACCCTGGCCGCGTACTCGCCCCTGGGCAAGGCCCGGCGCCTCGACGGCGCCGCGGCGACGCGCGCCGCGGCGGCCGCGGGCACGAGCCCCGCGGCGGCCGTCCTGCGCTGGGCCGTCGACCGGGGCCACGCCGTCGTCGTCAAGGCGGCGTCGCCGGCGCACGCGCTCGGCAACCTCGCGCTCGGCGCGGGGCCCCTGCCGCCGGCGGCGGCCGCGTTCCTCGACGCCGCGCCCCAGGCGCCGCCGACGGGCTGGGACCCGACGCGCCTCGACGGGGCCTGCGAGCTCCCGCCGCTGCCGCGCTGGCTCTGGGGCTCTTGGCGCCGGGCCTGGATGCGCGGCGCGGCGGGCCGCGCGTCGACGGCGCCCGCCGCCTACGTGCAGACGCCCCTCGCCTTCGTCGACGTGCGGCCCGCGGAGGGCCGCGGCCTCGCCGGCGTCGCGCGCGTCGACGACGGCGGCGGCGTCGGCGACGAGGGGCCCGTCGTCGTCTGGCACGGCGCGCCCGGCGACTACCGCGACGCGTGCCTCGGCGCGGACATCATCGACGGCGCGGGGCTCGACGCGGGGCTCGTCTCCGTGGACGCCGGCGCGTCGCGGCCGCCGGCCGGCGCGGCGCCGCCGGGCTTCGCCTGGGACGAGGTCGCGCTCGGGGGCGACGGCGAGGTCTACGACCCGAGGGACGAGGTCGACGAAGCGCCCCGCGTCGAGCGCTGGGTGCTCCACGACGCGCCGGAGACCTTCGCGGCGGCGAGGCGCGGCGCGGAGCTGCTCGTCGTCGCCGGCGACGCCTTCGGGTACGCGGACGAGGCCGCGCGCGTCTACCGAATCGGCCGCGTCTCCGCGGGCTGGGCCGTGGACTTGGCGACGGACGGGTCCGCGGGGACGCGGCTCGCGCTGGCGAGCCTCGACGGGTGGGAGCCGC
>NW_008705731.1:10737-11582 GCF_000186865.1 Aureococcus anophagefferens
TCGTTAAGGCGCCCGCCTAGCCTCGCTCGTACGTCGCGTTGCCGCGGTGGGCGCATTTTTGATCAGCTGTTGCCCGACCGGTTGCTGCCGCCGCCCAACGAGAACGACCCCGCGGAGGAGATCAGGGGGGGGGCGCGGCGGCCGGAGAGACGCCGGGCTACCTCGAGACGCCGGGCCTCCTTGAGTCTCGCGTCTTTCAGCGCGACGGGCTCGCCCTTCGGGCTCGGGACCTCCGAGGCGGCCGCGGGCTTCTGGGAGCCGCCGCGCGTGTCGCTGTGGCGGTACCGCGCCTCGACGAGCCGCGCGTGGTCGATGGGCAGCGTGAGGTCGATGTCCCCGAGCACGGCCTCGGCCGTCGAGAGGCGGCGGTCGACGTCGGTCTCGTACTCGTACTCGACCTGCTCGTTGATGTAGACCGTGCGCTCCGCGTTGTCCGGCTTGAAGTGCACGTCGCCCGTCGAGAAGACCTTGAGCGTGTCGCCCTCCGTCGCGGAGCTGCTCGTCGTCGCCGGCGACGCCTTCGGGTACGCGGACGAGGCCGCGCGCGTCTACCGAATCGGCCGCGTCTCCGCGGGCTGGGCCGTGGACTTGGCGACGGACGGGTCCGCGGGGACGCGGCTCGCGCTGGCGAGCCTCGACGGGTGGGAGCCGCTCGAGCCGCGCGACGGCGACGCGGCAGCGGCCGCGGCCTTCCGCCGCTTCCCGGCCGACTTCCCGAGCGCGCCCCGCGTCTCCGAGTTGGGGCTAGGTGGCTAACTACGTCGCGCGATGTGGGGGCGAGGTAGCTCAGACCACGTCGGGGGGAATTGGCGAGGGGCGAGGGGCGGCGAGGGGCGAGGGGCGGC
>NW_008705731.1:11726-12508 GCF_000186865.1 Aureococcus anophagefferens
GAGCGCGGAGACGGCGTCGCCGACCTCGCAGTAGTTGACCGCCGAGTCCGTCACGAGCTCGCCGCCGCTGAGGAGCGCCGACGGGCACTCGAAGCCCCCGTACCAGTAGCCGTCTTCCGAGTACGTGTTGCTCTCGCTGTAGTACGTGCAGCACGTGTGGCTCCCGACCTCGCAGTAGCACTTGGCGCACGCCGACGACACGCCGCCCGTGTTCGCGCGGCACGTCGAAGGGATGCCGTTCGGGCACGGGTACACGCCGCCGCTCGTGCCGGTCTGGCACTCCCAGTCGAACGGCACGACGAAGCCCGCGCGCTCGAACAAGTTCAAGTCGCCCGAGCCCAGGCCGAGCACGCCGAGGCTCTCCCCGTCTTCGAGGCGGCGGCGCATGGGCAGTTGGTAGTCGTCCAAGGTCGAGTAGTCGTCCGGATCGACACCGTGCCCGAGCGTCGTGGTGCCGATGGGCGCGGACGGCGTGTAGGTGTGGTTGTAGACCTGCGGGAGTGTGGATGGGCTGCGAGGCGGGTGCGTGGGGCAGCGTTTGGACGCGGGATCGCACCATCTCCTCGACGTGGTCCAGCGTCGCCTCGATGCTCTCGAGGTCCTCGGAGGAGGTGGCGCTAGAGCTGCTGCCGAAGGCCGCGGCGCCGACAGCGAGCGCGAGGATCGCGTGCATGCTGACTTCGACGTCGAAGGCGGTAGGCCAATTATTGCGGTAGGCACAAAACAATTTTTAGCTGCGTTGTTCAACGTATCAGCGCTGATCACGTGAGGGGATCCTCAGA
>NW_008705732.1:0-1028 GCF_000186865.1 Aureococcus anophagefferens
GGATAGTGGATATTAGCCCGTCGGCAAAAGAAGCAGCAAAGTCCGCGAGGCCTCTCCACTACGGCGGACACCCGAGCCTCGCGAGCAACGGAGCCAACACAGCTGACGAGCTCGAGTCGGAGATCCAGGAGCTCTGCGATAGAGGCTATTCTGTCAAATCGATACTCCCGCTCGCGTCTGGCGGGTATTCGGAAGGCTGGGGCCCTGATGGCGACAGCAGCGGCGAAGCTACAGACGTGACGACACTCGTGCTCGTTACGGCAGAGGGGCGAGCGGATGAGCCCGAATATCGAGATTGGAAAAGTGTGAAACTGGGAATATTCGCGCCATTGTCCATCGTTTATCTCCTCCATGCGTTCGTCAAGAAGCTTTATCAACACTACTATCGTTGGCTCCTTAATATGCTCGCCCGATCGCAGGAATTGCTCAGGAGCGATTTTGCCCCGAGGTCCATCCGGGGCGATCAAATTGATCTTGATGGCCTGACGATGGAAGCACTCCGATATCATCTGTTTATGGCGGTTAAAAGCGTTCGGGTCGGTCTACCAAATGATCACGAGGCGCTTAAAAGAAATATCGATGAGTTTTTTTGCCGTTTTTTTGATCATGCAACCATGGCCATTGGGGGCCGGTGGTTATCCCGCGAACGTTTGATGGAAGCTCGCAACGAGTTATTCCGTCTCACCGACGATGATCATATTGAGGATTTCGACGACTTTATTGGTGAGATCGTCAAGGTCGGCGAGGACATTTACGCGCAGCATCGGGCCTATTTAGATCACCTGTACGCCGCGTTCCCCGGACGCCGCCCGAAACCGAGGCCGAATCCAGCATCATCAAGCGCGTAATACACAGGCGGGGGCACGCGGGGAGCAATGGACAAATGGGGGGGGGGGGGGCCGCCTGGCGCCTAAGCCGGCTCGCAGTCGGCCTTGTGGTCGGGCCAGGCGGCGCGCTGGCACTCGCGCGAGCAGAAACGCGCGGTCTTGCAGCGGCCGCAGCGGCCGCGCGCGTCCGCGGCGCCCCAA
>NW_008705732.1:5252-8188 GCF_000186865.1 Aureococcus anophagefferens
TTCCTCCGGAAGGGCCTCACCTCCATCATCGGGGTCGGGGCCGTCGGCGACACGCGCAACTACGCCGGGGAGCTCGCGGCGGCCGCGGCCCGCGGCGCGGCGCCGCCGCGCGTGGCGCTGATGCCGCCGGACCTCCGGGGCCGGCCGCCGCCCGCGCGCCCGCCGTCGCCCGCGATGGCGCCGGCGCCGCCGGCGCTGATGCCGCCGGTCGTCCAGGGCCGGCCGCCGCCCGCGCGCGACCGCGGCTCGGCCGTGCCGTCCACGCTCATGCTCGCGCCGGCGCACGCCGCGACCATCGCGGCCGTCATCGCCGCGGGCAAGCCCGTGCGCCGCGCGGCCCCGGCGGCCGACGACGCGCCGCCCGCGCCGAAACGATACAAGGTGAGCGAGAAGCCGTCGACGTGGGTCGTGAAACTCGTCGAGATGATCAAGCAGACCGACGTCATCTGCTTCGAGGGCGGCGACATCATCATCCCGTCGACGGCGGCGCTCGAGGAGCGCCTGGGCGACTACTACAGCACGAATAAGTACCTGAGCTTCCAGCGGCAGCTGAACAACTTCGGCTACAAGCAGGACCTCCTCTCTCGGGCGGCGTGCGGTACCGCAAGGTCACGGGCGGCGAGACCGTGACGACGGTCCAGGACCTGCTCTCGCTGCGGCCGCTCCCGCGGCGCAAGTCGCCGCCGGCCGGCTCGGCGTCCGCGCCGGCCGCGCCGAAGAAGCGCAAGGCGCCCGAGGCGGCGCCCCCCGAGGCGCCCGCCGCGCCCACCGCGGCGGCGACGACGGCCCTGTCGCCCGCGCCGCCGGCCTTCGGCGAGACCGCGCCGCCCGCGCCCGCGGCGGCGCCGTCCTTCGGCGCCGCGCCCGTGGCGTCGTCGTCCTTCGGCGCGACCGCGGCGCCGGCCTTCGGGGCCGCGCCGGCGGCGGCGTCGTCCTTCGGCGCCGCGCCCGCGGCGGCGTCGTCCTTCGGCGCGCCCGCGGCGCCGGCCTTCGGGGCCGCGCCGGCGGCGGCGTCGTCCGAGGGCGCGACCGCGATGGCGCCGGCCTGCGCCGCCACGTCGGCGGCGCTGGCCTTCGGCGCCGACGACAGCCGCGCGGCCCCGGCGGCCGACGACGCGCCGCCCGCGCCGAAACGATACAAGGTGAGCGAGAAGCCGTCGACGTGGGTCGTGAAACTCGTCGAGATGATCAAGCAGACCGACGTCATCTGCTTCGAGGGCGGCGACATCATCATCCCGTCGACGGCGGCGCTCGAGGAGCGCCTGGGCGACTACTACAAATCGGCGAAGTACCAGAGCTTCCAGCGGCAGCTGAACAACTTCGGCTACAAGCAGGACCTCCTCTCGGGCGGCGTGCGGTACCGCAAGGTCACGGGCGGCGAGACCGTGACGACGGTCGAGGATCTGCTCTCGCTCCGGCCGCTCCCGCGGCGCAAGTCGCCGGCCGCCGCGGCGTCCGCGTCGGTCGCGTCGAAGAAGCGCAAGGCGCCCTGAGCCTCCCGAAGAAGCGCCGAAAGCACGCGTGAGGCGCTCCTGTGCCGCCGCGCCTCGCCCGAGAGGGCGCGCGCCGGGATCCCGCCCTAAAATGAAGTGAGCCCAAATCGCCATCGTCGACGGCGCGAAGCGCGCGACGCCGCTGCTGCTCTGCCTCGTCTGCGTGGCTGTCGTCGGGGTCGGGCGGCCGTCGGAATCGAAGCCGAAGCGCCAGGCTCGTGCCGGCGTCCGGAGCGAACGCGCGAGGAGCGAAGGCCGCCGTGCGCGGACGCGCCGCGAGCTTCGCGCACCCGAAGACCCACACACCCAGCCAGAATAAAACGCGAACCCCGAATCCGTTACCACGAGACGCGCTTACGCGCGGGCGGTAACATATCCCGCCGGCTGTTAGCGGCCCCCATCACGAGAACCGGTAGAGCGGGTCCACGCGGTAGCCCAACACCCAGACCTTCTCGCTCTCGGGCACGTCGCCGGGCTCGCACGCTTCGCCGGGCTCCGCGGGCGCACCGGCCTCGTCGCCCGCGGCGTCGACGCCCGGGCTCGGCGGCGCCGCGGGCGCGTCGTCGCGCGATGGCTCCGCCTCGACCTCGCCGGCCTCGCGCGTCGCCGCGGCGGCCTCGTCGTCCGCCGGGTCGCCGGCGGCGTCCGGCCGCTCCCAGGGCGCCGCGGCCTGGTCCTTGGGCCGCCGCGAGAAGGCGTGGGACACGCCCGTGACCTTGGCGGCCGCCTTGCGGAGGCTGCGGAATTTCGGGGACGGGGGCTCCCGGGGCGGCGCGACGTTCTCCGCCATGTCTGGCGTTTTGCCGGGTTACAGGAGGCCTCGGAGCGCGGCGACGAAGGCCTAGGAGCGCCGGAGCCGCAGCCGCGGCGCTCCCATGCGGAGAGGACACGACTCCTCGGCCCGGGCTGCCTGCAAAAAATCCTGGCGCAACGTTTCCCCGTAACTAGTAAGTTACTTTGCTGCAAAAAGAGGGTCCTGCGCGAGGGAGAGCATGGCAAATACCGTGTCGCTGCAGCAGCTCATCAACAAACGCCGTGTCGCTGCAGCAGCTCACCAGCAGTTAGTGCGCTCGCTGTGGGCAGTCGCTAGCAACAAGTGCGGTAGATAAACTGGCGGCGCTGGAAGACGCGCCGCCCGCCTGCGCGCCGGCGCTGGAAGACCCGCCGCCCGCCTGCGCGCCGGCGCTGGAAGACCCGCCGCCCGCCTGCGCGCCGGCGCTGGAAGACGCGCCGCTCGTCCGGGAAAACCCGCCGCTCGTCTGCGCCGCCTGCGCGCCGTCGAAGCGCAAGCCCCTGGCGGACCTCGACGCCCTCCTGCTCCACGTGCGCGACGTCCACGGCGACGCGGTCCCCCTGCGCGCCGCGCTGCCCGCGGGCTACGTCGTCGACGGCGCCGGCGGCCGCGTCGTCCACGGCGACGGCGCCGTCGTCGTCGCCGAGAAG
>NW_008705732.1:8730-9712 GCF_000186865.1 Aureococcus anophagefferens
TCTTGATGAGCTTGACGCGGGACGCGTAGGTCAGCGACGTCACGGTCTCGTCCGCGTTGTAGTCCGCGGGCGAGATGTTGACGAACATGAGCGTCTTCGCGTTGCCGCCCAGGGAATCCTGCATGACGAGCGTGAGCTTGTTGTTGCGGTAGGGGATGAACTTCTCGCCCGTGGACAGCGCGGAGATCACGTCGCCGAGCGCGCTCAGCGACTTGTTGATGTTCTGCGCCTCCTTGAGCCGCTCGTCCGTCGCGCCCGTCTTGTCCGCGCGCTCGCTGCCCGCCAGATCCACGAGGCTCAGCTTGCCCACGGACGTTTTTTTGGTCGTCCGGTTGTAGACCTCGACCAAGATCGCGAAGATGGAGTGGGACCGCGACGACTCCGCGTTCATCTTCGTGGCCCCGACGTGGCGCTTCGCGTTGCCCGCCTCGAAGAGGTTCAGCAGCTCGTCGGCGGAGGCCGCGTCCTTGACGACGGCGTTCTTGACGAAGACCATCTTCTTCGCGTCGAGCTTGACGTCGAGCTTCGGCGGCGCCGCGCGGCTGCCCGGGTTGTCGAGGACGTGGTAGAGGTCCACCAAACCGTCGTTGTAGAGCTCGAGGAAGTAGGTGCGCACGGTCACCGTGCACTGGTGGGCCATCTTCTGCGCCTCGTCGAAGAGCGCGTGGATCGCGCGCGGCGTGATGCCCCGGAGCTCCGGGTTGTCGCGGACGCCCGTCATCGTGAACGTCTTGCCCGAGCCCGTCTGGCCGTAGGCGAAGATGCACACGTTGAAGCCGTGGAGGCAGGACTGGATCAGGTTCGACGTGTCCTCGAAGACGTCGCCCTGGCCCGCGTCGCCGCCGACGACGGGCGGGAACACGTTGTCGAAGTTGAAGACCTTGGGCCCGTTGTGGCCGTCGACGGTGAGCGTCGTGTCGTCGTCGAAGTGGACGACGGAGCCGCACTTCTTCTCGAGCTCGTACTGGCGAAGGGCCGGCAG
>NW_008705732.1:10711-12497 GCF_000186865.1 Aureococcus anophagefferens
AGGCCTCGTCGCCGTCGCCGGCGCCGGCGTCGGCCGTGGACCGCGTCTCCGCGACGAGCGCGCCGAGGCGGCCGCACTCCGCGCGCGCGGCGTCGAGCCTGTGTGGATATCAAATCTTCAACCCGACTTCAATGTGCGCGTAATCGAACGATTTGGACCAGACACTTTCGCTGTGCTTCGAGAACTCGACGAGAGCAATCGATCCGTCCAAAAATCAGCCAAATCGACTTCGATTTGATTGAGATAGAGAGTTCTGAAGTTTGGTGGGGACCCCCCAAACCGGTGGTTGATTCCCACACAGCGTCGAGCTCCGCCGCGAGCCGCGCGACGTCGCCGCCGCCGCCCGGCGCCGCGACCGCCGCGGCGGCCGCCGCGGGCGGCGCGGCGCTCGCGGCGTCGGCGCGGATGACGACGGCGAGGTGCTCCATGACCTTGTCGAAGGCCTTGCGGAGCGCGACGGCGCCGCGCGCCTGGGCAGCACAAGAGTGATTCAACGTCGCTTCAACGTGAGTGTTCCGCGCGCGCGCGTTTCGGAAACAGCACCCACGCTTCGAGACCGTTCCGCGAGATGATCGCTCGTCCAAAAATCAGCCAACACGCGTGGAAAACAACCGAGATAGGAGCCTTTGAAGTTGGGAATTTCGCACTCTTTTCCTGCCCTGCCGCGCGCGGCCGTCTGGCTCTCGGAGTCGCGGAGCGCGGCCTCCAACAGCGGCCGCGCCTTGGCGAGGAGGTCGTCGCCGTTGACGACCCAGGCCGCGTCCACACCCGCCGGCAGCTTCGCGAGCGCGTCCTTCGCCGCGGCCTTGTACGCCGCGCAGCACTCCGCGCGCTTGCCGCCCTTCCACAACGCCGTGCCTTTCACGACGGACTCCTTCATGGACCGGCCGACAGCCCGCGCGAGGGTCTTGGCCTGTTCGAGGTCCGCGGGCGCGGGGCCCGCGGGCGCCGCGGACGCCGCGGGCGACGCGGACGCCGCGAGCGCGGCCCGGGCCTCGAGGAGCTGGTCGCTCAGCTCCGCGACCTTCGCGGCCTCGTCCGCGTGGCGCGCCGCGGCCTCGAGCGCCGCGGCCTGGGCCTCGTTCCGCGCCTCGAGGCCGTGCGCGCGGGCCTCGGCGTCGGCGGACCGCCGCTCCTCGCGCTCGACGGACGCCTCGAGGCGCTCCGCGGCCTCGCGGAGCCGGTTGACCTCGTCGCGCGCGGCGTCGAGCTCGTCGGTCGCGGCGGCGTCGCCCGACGCGTCGCCGACGGGCCGGGACTCGAGGTCCTTGGTCCGCGCCTTGAGCGCCGTGATCATCTGCTGGGCCTTGGCGAGCTCCTCGTGCGTGTGCTCCGCCTGCAACGCCGACGCGCGCGCGGCGCGCTCGAGGTCGTCGCGGCTCGCGGCCTTGAGCGAGTCGTCGGTCGCCGCCGTCGCGACGAGGCTGACGTCCGCCTGGAGCTGGGCGAGCTCGGACCGCATGGCCGCGTTCGCCTGGAGCGCCGCCGTGAGCTGGGCCTTGAGCCGCTTCGCGTCCGCGGCGGCGCGCCTCTGCGTCTTCGTCGCGGCCGCGGCCGCGGCGGCCTCGCCGGGCGCCGCCGCGGGCGCCGCCGCGTCCGCGCCGGCCGCCGCGTCCGCGGGCGCCTCCTCCGCGTCGTCCGCGGGCGCCTCCTCCGCGTCGTCGTCGTCCGCGGCGAGGCTCGCGAGGAGCGACGCCTCCATGGCCTTCTGCTGCTCGACGAGCGCCGCGTTCGCGCTCCGCAGCGCCTCGAGCTCGCCCGGGGCGGCGGCGCCCGCCGCCGCGGC
>NW_008705733.1:0-2948 GCF_000186865.1 Aureococcus anophagefferens
GGCGCTCGAGCATGCCCGCGAAGTCCGGCGGCGGCGGCGGCGCCCACCCAAAGGCCGCGAGGTCGATGTCCGGGTTCTTCGCGCGCGGCCGCTTCTCCGGCGGCGGGGCCGCGGGCGGCGCGGGGTCGCCGGCGGCCTCGGGAGCGCCCGCGGCCTCGTCGCGCGCGCGCTTCGCCGGCGTCGGCGCGAGGAGGCCGAGGCACCGGAGCACCTCGTTGCGCGACCGGTGCCGCTTCCCGGCGGGGTCGACGTAGACGTGCTCGACGCGGCCGTCGCCGGGCCGCACGCGCGCGCGCACGGCCCAACCGTCGACGACGGCCTCGCGGTCGCCGCCCTTCTTCTCGACGAGGTCCCCGAGCGCCGACAGGACCTCGGCGCCGTCCGCCGCCGCCTCCTCGTCCTCGACGATGGACATGGCCTGCTTGCACGCGCGCGACGGCCGCCGCGCCTCGGTCTCCGCGGGCGACGACTCCTCGGAGGCCTCCTCCGGCGTCCCTCGCTTCTTCGCCGCCGGAGCTTTCGCGGGAGCCTTCTTCTTCTTCTTCTCGGGAGCTTCCTTCGCCCCTGGCGCTTTCTTCGCCTTCGCGGGTGTCTTGGGCTGGCCGGCCGGCGCGGCCTCGGCCGGCGCGGCGTTCGCCTCGGCTCGCGGCGCGGCCGCCGCGGCCTTCTTCGGGCGGCCGCGGCGCGGCGGCTCCGGCGCCTCGACGGCCTGCTTCGGGCGGCCGCGCGTCTTCTTCTCCGGGGTCTCTTTCGCAGGCGCCTTGGGCGGGCGGCCGCGCTTGCGCTTTGGCACCTCCGTGCTCGCAGGCTCCGGTGCAGGCTTGGCTTGGGCCGGCGCCTTGGGTGCGGCCGCTTTCTCTTTCATCGGTGTGCCGCCCGAGGGAGCTACGGACGGCACCGTCGCCTCCGCAGCGCTGAGCTTGAGCGCGAGACGGAGCGACGACATCACTGGATGGCGGCGAGCTCGCGATCGGAAGCCCTTGGGCAGCCTCTCAGAAACCCAACGACTGCATCTTGAACTGAGCGCTCAGTTTTCAACGCGGGGCTGCTCTCATTGTTCCCGAGTGGAGAGCGTCGGCGCCGGCGGGAGCGCCGCGCCAGTGGCCCGCGCCGCGCCGGCAAGACCTCGCGCCCCCGAGCCGTCCCAAAAAGGATGGCGGGCTGGTACCGCGCGAAGACGTCGGGCCCCCTGACGCCGCCCTGCCGCTACCAGATGGCCCACGACCTCGTCGGGGACACGCTCTACGTCCACGGCGGCGGCGGCCAGGGGTCGGCGACGCAGCAGCGGCGGAGCCTGCTCTGGTCGCTGGACATCCAGACCCTGGCCTGGAAGGAGCTCGACGGCCCGCGGCGGTCGCTCGTGACGTCGCGGAGCAACCACAGCCTCACGTGCTGCGGCGGCACGCTCACGGTCTTCGGGGGCAAGGGCCTGGGCGCCAAGGCCGTGGACGTCACGAAGGAGCGGAAGCACGACGGCTCGGACACGCACGCGCCCGTCGTGCGCATGATGTCCATGCGCAACGTGCTCAACGACGCGGCCGTCTTCGACCTCGCGAAGCGGACGTGGAAATTGATGCCCATCACGGGCAAGTGGCCCACGCCGCGCCGGGGCCACACGGCGACGCTCGTGAAGAACTCGGAGGTCATCGAGCAGGCCATGAAGGCCGCCGAGGCCAAGGAGCTCGCGCGCGCCGCGAACCAGGGCGCCGTCGACGACGCCGAGGAGACGGCGCGCAAGGTCAACGACGCGCTGGGCCTCGACAAGCCGGACACGAAGTACGTGCTCGTCGTCGGCGGCGCCGGGCCCGACATCGGCGGCAAGGGCTTCGAGACCGTGCTGGGCCAGGTCTGGGCCTTCGACCCGGCCCACGGCTACTGGGCCGAGGTCACGTCGATGTGCACGGGCGAGCGCCCCCCCGCGCGCTTCGAGCACACGGCGACGCCCGTCGGCCGCTACGTCGTCGTCATCGGCGGCCTGTCGGCGACGGTGAACGCCGCCGACGCCCTGGGCCACAGCGACGTGCTCTGCCTCAACGTGGACACGCTAAACTGGGCGGTGATCCCGACGTCGCACGCCGCGACGGAATCGCCGGCGTTGTACGGCCACAGCGCCTGCCGGTCCCTGGCCAGCGACGAGCTCCTGGTCTTCGGCGGGTCGACGCGCGACTCCGAGGTGCGCGTGTTGAAGCTGTTCCCCGAGCGCATGGACCTGTGCACGTGGCGCGTCGCGCGGACGCCGCCGCTCTACGGCGACGGCGGCGCCGCGCCCTTCCTGAACAAGAAGCACCACCCGAAGCAGCACGCCCAGGAGGTCGCTCGAACGCCCGCCAACGCCTTCGCCAAGCACAAGCAGGTCCTCGGGCGGTCGCGGGCGCCGATGCCCGCGCGGCCGGACACGGCGCCGTTGCTCGACGTCGAGGCCTTCGACGCGCCGCCGCCGCGCCGGGGCCACCTCTTCTCCCTCTTCGTGCCCCGGGGCAGCTCCGCGCGCCACGGCGCCATCGCGGCGCCCGTCGCGCTCTGCTTCGGCGGGTCGCACCTCTTCGGCGGCGCGGAAGGCGCGCACTTCGCGGGCGCGGAACTTTTCCTCTACGACCCCGCGGCGGCCGCGGACGTCTTCGACCCGCTGGCGGCGCCGGCGAAGGTCGGCGGCCTCTTCGACGCCGCGTCGCGCGCCGGGAACCTGAGCCAGTTTCGGCGCTTGTCCGCGGCGGCCGCGTCCGCGCGGGGGGGAACGCCCGTCGGCGCGCGCGCGGAGCGTGCGTTCATCGACACGATCCGCGGCGACCTCCAGCGGTCGTCCTTCAGGGCCGAGTACTCCTACGACGGCGTCAAGCGCCTGCTGCAGACGGCGAACCGGGAGCGTCTGAAGCTCAAGCCGCCGAAGCCGCCGATGGACGACGCGTCGTCCGTCGCGTCCACGACGTCCTCGGCGACGTCGCGCCACC
>NW_008705733.1:3423-8228 GCF_000186865.1 Aureococcus anophagefferens
CCGCCGCCGCCGGACGCGTAGTCGTCCAGGTGCTCGTAGATGTGGCGGGGCGTCGGCTGGCACCGCGTCCGCGCGTCGAGGTCCGCGCCTCGCGCGACGAGGAATCGGATGATGGGCACCATTCGGGCGCTGATGACCAGGTTCGACGCGTGGGTCACGGCGCAGTACACGGCGATATGGAGCGCCGTGACGCCGCTCTCTTCGACGGATGCGGAAACGTCCGCGCCCGCGTCGAGGAGCACGCGGCACATCTCCTCGTTCCCGGCGTACGCGACGACCTCACAGAGCGGATTTCCCGGGCCGCTCGGCGAGCAGTCGTCGGGCCGCTCGGCGAGGAGGAGCTTCAGCATGTCGTCGCCGGCTTCTTCGTAGCCTTTCCACGAGCAGTAGAAGTTCATGCACGCGAGCGTGTACGCGCTAAACAAGCGGTCGCCGTCCCGCCGCCGCACCGTCGCGCCGGCGTCCAGGAGGCGCTCCGCAATGTCGATGTAGCCTTGGATCGCCGCCATGCCCAACGGCGTCTTATACTCCGGCACGCTAAAGTTCACGTCCACGCCGTAGTGGATGAGCGTCTCCACGACGTTCACTTCGTCGCTCGTCACCGCGTGAAGCATCGTCGAGGTATGGGACGTTATCCTCGGCCACGGTCGGACGTGGCCAGCGTCGACGCCATCGACGTCGAGAAGGAGCGTGAGCGACGCCACGTGGCCCTGAGTGCAGGCCTTGGCGATCGCGTCGGACTGACGCTCGCGCAGCGAAGCTCGAACCGCGGGATCCTTGAGGAGCACAACGATGCAGTCTGGCTGACCGTAGAGCGCGGCCTGCTCAAGGGGACTGTTCCATAGTCCAAGGTCATCACGGGAGGTGGCGACATGGAGAGAAACCCCTTCTTCAAGAAGCACTTGCAACGATTCCGACCGACCGAGTCGCGCCGCGAGGCACGCTAGTTCGCCGCACTGCCTTCGCAGTCTGGGGACACTTTGGGATCGTGCAATCAGCTCACGCACCAGAAACCGGAAGCACATCGGGTGGCCTTCGGTCACTGCATATTCTGCGACATGTTTCAGGCTTAGCCCGTAAGTCATCGTCGGGAACCGCAGCAAGGCCTCGATTACCTCGACTTGACCGTGCCGCGCGGCAGCATAAAGCGCTTTTTTGAAAGCTGTCGATGTGTCTTGGAGGGCGGCCTCCTTTCGTCGTCGGGACTCTTGTAGCACTTCATCGTCATCGTCCGAATCCGAGTCCGAGTCCGAGTCCTCCTCATCGTCCGCGGCCGCGGCGGCAGTGGCGTCGCGCTGCTTCCTTCGCCAACGCTTTCTCACAAAGGAGCGGATGTCGTGGAATAGCACGGCGCGCTTGCCTACGGCGACGAGACGAGCGATCTCCTGCCACGCCCGACCAGCGTCGCCATTGACGGCGGCGGAGACCGCGGCGAGTTCCGGTTCGGGCTTAAAGTCGTCGGTGAAGCCATCAACAAGAATGCGCGCGAACTCGGCACGGATTTGGGGCGCGAGATTAGGTGACAAGTGGTCGTTGTTGCGAATCGAATGGAAGGGGCTGGATCCGAGAGAACCGCGAGAGAATCCCATCATGAAAAAGGGCAGTTTCGCACAGAGGAGACCAAGCGCGACAGAGTTTCCGGCGTCTACGGCAACGTCGAGAGCCGTCTTGCGTTGCTTCCGATTATAGAAGGAACCTCCGGGACAGAGGACCGCCTCGGCAGCAAAGTCTGGCGAGAGGTCGAGCAGAAGACGGACGACGTCGTTGCGCGAGTGCTCCACGGCCGCGACGAGGAGCGCCGTCGCCGCGGACTGCGCGCCGGCCTTTCGCACCTCACCCAGGAGTATGGAACTTTCTTCGTCGCCAATCTGAACCGTACAAAGTCCGTGATATCCGCTTGATAATCTTTCCGGAAGGAGGATTTTGGCTTGTTTCCAGGTCCCGTTGATAGGGTTGAGCGCACCTTGTTCGGGTTTGGCGTAGACCTCGACGTCGTCGCCGCCCTTCAACGGGACGTGCCGAGCGAGCACGGCCTGGCACGCCGTCTCCAAGCGCCGCTGGCCCGCGCTGCCGTCGGCCTCGCCGTCGCGTCGCGCCTCGAGGTCTTTCAAAACGCCGATCGCGAGCGAGAAGACGCCCTGGCCGCCGTGCCGGTGCTTGAAGACGACGTTCTCGAGCTCGGCTCCGAAGCAGACCGCGGGGTCGCCGCCGCACCGCGACGTGATGGCGCTGGACGCGGCCGCGAGCAGCGGGAACTCTTCGATATTCACGGACGCGACGTCGCCGGGGCGGACGTCGCCCGCGCACCGGATCGTGTCGACGACGCCGACGTTGCCCTCGACGCCCTTGTAGTACTCGGGCTCGAAGGGCAGCAGCAGGCCGTCGAGCGCCTCGGCCCAGATCTCGCGCCAGCGCGGCGCGCCGGCGTCGCGGCACGCCGCCTCAAAGTCCTGCTCCGTCAGCCGATGGTTGTAGCCGCGGCCGCGCTCCGCCTCCCGCCGCAGGTTGTTCCACGCCGCCGCGTCGACGACGCGCCGGAGCAGGGCGGCGTCGACGGACGACGCCGAGGACGCGGACCGCGCGAGCATCGCGTCGTAGCGCTCCGGCCCCAGGCTCTGGCCACCGTGGTCGTGGCCGTGCCACAGCGCCGCGGCGTCCCGGAGCGCGCGCGGCGCCGAGGGCCCGCCCATGGACCGGACGAGCGCCGCCGCGTCGGCCTCGTCGACGCGCCAGGAGCGCCGCGGGATGAGCATGCCGGCGTTGCTGAGGCGCTGGAAGTAGCGCTTCCCGAGCTTGCGCGCGCGCGCGTCCGTCGGATCCGGGTCGACGAAGATCGTCATCTTGCCGTGGCCGAGGAGCCCGAGGCGCGCGCGCTTGATCGCCGCGAGGGACGCGGCCGCGCGCGGCGCGTCGAGGACGGCCGTGCCGTCGCCGAGCGCCGCGGACTGGCGGCCGCAGGGGCTCAGGAGCCGCGCGCCGCCCTCGGGCGGGTAGACCGCGTCGCTCGGCGTCCACGGCACGGACGGGTGCAGCTCCCAGTAGTAGCCTCGGAAGAAGGTCTTCGTCACCACGAGGGGCCGGGGGCCCAGGAGCCCCGACCGCCGCGCGCGGCAGAGGCGGTCGCGGTCCGCGACCATCATGACCCGTCGCACGCGCTCGACGTCGAAGGGCCGCGCCTCGAAGATCTCCGTCGTGTCGAGGAGGAGCTCCGCGGCGCGGCTCGCGCGCCGCGCCGCGTGGCTGAGCGTCTCGACCGTGAGGACGCGCTCGAAGCCTGAATAGGCGAGGATGGCGGAATACGCATCATTCGACGTGAGCACGCGGACGAAGGTTTCGGGGGACGCTAGCCGTTTCTTCGCGAGGGTGTCCGCCGCCGCGGGCGCCGGCCGGGACTGTGGCGTCTCGCGTGAGGTCGTCCCGCCCATCACAAGGAGTGTCCGGGTTGACCAAGCTTGGCAAATTTGCCGATCACTCGCTAACACGAGTCGGATCGACCGCTCCGCGCCGCGAGGAGGCTGCGCGGCCGGCTGCGAGCCGGCTCGACGCCCGCAGACTCGACCACTCCGGGCGTCGCAAGGACCAAGGCGCCGATACCCGAAACGAAACACCCCCACCCTGCTATTGTATGACGCGGCCGAGCGCGGCGCAGACGTAGTTCGGCGCGACGACCTGGTTGAGGAGGCCGCGGCCCGCGAGGGGCACCCGGAACACGGTCGAATCGCGCCTCGCGCCCGCTTGGTCGCCTTGGACGTTGGCGAGGGCGACGGCGAGGTCGACGGCGACGAGCGTGACCTCGACCTCGAGCCGCTCCTTGATGGACTTGCTCTCGGGCGACGCGCCAAAGTACGCGACGTCGCCGATGACCGCGAGGCCCTTGAGGAAGGTGCCCGCCGGCGCCCGCCAGACGTGCGTGTAGGTCGCCTTGTCGAGGCTCAGCAGGCTCAGCGCGTTCGCGGCCGAGTCGAGGTGCACGAGGTACGCGGACCGCCACAGCGCCATGCCGTGCGCGCCCTTGCCGACGCCGGAGAGCGACCGCTTGGACGTGGAGATCATGGGCGAGGGGACCATGTCGATGCGGCTCGGCCGGCCCCGGTTGTGGACGCCGACGAGGAGCGCGTGGCCCTCGGTCTTCGGTTTTCCCGACACGCCGACCTGGTTGATGTGCTCGTCGCGGCTCCACGCGGGGAGCTCGCGGAGCACCTCGAGCTCGTCCGCGGCCGCGTCGGGCGTCCTGAGCTTGAGCACGCGGCCGTGGAACGTGTCGACGAGCCAGAACGCGTCGCCGACGCAGACGGCGTCGTGCGCGTCGTACGTGCCGGGGATCACGAGCCGCTTCTTCACGACGCCCGGCTCGCCGCCCAGGAGCCAGAGCTCGTCGCGCTCCGCGCCCATGGGCGACGTCACGACCCACAGGCCCTCGGCCGTGGGCACGCTGCCGCGGAACCGCGCGTTCCGCTCGTGCGCGAGCACCGAGACGACGCGCCGCTCGTCGACGTCGAAGAGGCTCGCGTTGCTGTGCGTCAGCAGCAGCACGCGCCGCGCCGGGAAGCCGCGCACCTTGTCGTAGGCGCAGCTCCGGTTCACGTAGGACGCGCCGGACCCGCCGCTCAGCAGGCCGTGGCGCTCGAGGCCCTGGAACTCGTCGAAGTGCGGCGGCGCGCTCGGGGTCGCCTTCGCCTCGTGCGCTTCGACGAAATCGCGCACCTCCGGGAAGATGTCGATGTCCTGCGCCGCGCGCGCCAGCGCGACGGCCGCGACGAGGATGCGCATCGTCCGGCGCCGCGGCGGCGCCGCGCGGCGTCGAG
>NW_008705733.1:8278-9481 GCF_000186865.1 Aureococcus anophagefferens
CGGCGGCGACAAGACGCTCGCGGACGTGCCGGACGCGGACTACTACGAGGCGTGCAAGCTGACGGATCTCATGGGCATCAAGGCGCTCGAGATGCTCGACACGGCCGCGGCGTCCAAGGTCCGCTACAACACGCTGCTGCCGTCGCCGGCGGGTGCCAAGTACTCGCTGGCCGTCGTCCAGTTCAAGGTCCCCGGCCACCCGAACGGCGGCTCGGACAAGGGCCCGGACGGGAACCGCATCGACTCGATCCCGATCGCGAACGGCGTGATCAAGGCCGGCGGGGCGTGCGACATGCTCCTGTACGACTACACGGACCACGCGGGCTTCGAGGCGACGATCGAGAAGTACGACGCGCTCATCGTCCGCATCAACCCGGGCCAGCTGTCCCAGATCCCGGGCGTCGACGGCGTCCAGGCCAAGTTCGACGCGACGATGAACGCGTTCGTCGGCAAGGGCAAGCCCGTCTGGTCGAGCCCCGGCGTCCAGCAGAAGATGGGCGCCAAGGACGCCCTCTGCAAGATCGCCAACATGGGCTGCGGCCTCGTCGACACCTTCGCGTACTACGACGCGGAGACCCTCGAGACCCAGTTCAAGAAGACGATGGCGTTCCAGCCGCGCGTGGTCAAGCAGAACCGCGGCTCGGCGGGCGAGGGCATCTGGCTGTGCTGGATCGCCAACGAGACCAAGGACGGCATCATCCCGGACATCGAGTACCCGTCGAAGACGTTCGGGGCCGAGTCGCTCGGCGACGACGTCATGCTCAAGCTCATGGAGATGAACGACAACCACGTCGAGTACCACACGGTGAAGGAGTTCCTCGTGTTCTGCGTCGACGGCCCGAGCGGCGCCGGCGCCGGCACCTGGACGTCGACGTTCCCGGGCGAGTACCTCAAGGGCGGCGCGGCGGCCGGCGGCCAGCTCGTCGACCAGCGGCTCCTGCCCCGCATCTCCGAGGGCGAGGTCCGCGTCCTCATGGCGGGCGACACGTGCCAGATGATCATCCACAAGAAGCCCGAGGGCGGCCTGTCGGCGGTCGGCGGCAACTCGGCGTACACGTACTACGAGCCGTCGGACCCGCTCTACGCGGATCTCCTGACGAAGCTGACGACGGACATCAAGAACGGCCTGATGGACGTCCTCGACCTCAAGGGCGAGGCGCTCCCGCTGCTCTGGACGTGCGACTACATCCCGAAGAACCCCGA
>NW_008705734.1:0-780 GCF_000186865.1 Aureococcus anophagefferens
CGCGATCACGCCTTCGCGGGCAAGCTCAAGGCCTCCAAGTGCGACGAGTCCCGCGCGCGGGGCCGCGCGGGCTACATGCGCCGCAAGGACGCGCCGCCGGGCGCGCCGGACGGCCCGGGCGCGCCGCCGCAGCAGCCCGCGGCGCCCTTCGGCGACCCCCGCGTCGGCGCGCCGCCGCAGCCGCCGCCGCCGCCCATGGCGCCGGCGCCCGACGCGAACCCCCTCGCCTAGCCGCCGGTCTTGACGTGGCCGCGGCTGGGCGCCAACACCACGACCTCCCCTCGCGCGGCGCGCCGCGCCGCCCTCCCGACCCGCCCGCGTCTCGCCACACAACGAGGCCGCGGCGTATACCACATCACTGCACCCCTTTTTGCTCGGGAGTGGTGGGAGCGGCGCGGAGCGTACGGGTGCACGTCGTCGCGTCGCTGCGCGTTGAGGTGGCCCTCGCCGCGACCTTGCCGCAGAGTCCGATCTGCGACATGGCGAAGAGCTTGCTCTGCGTTCTCGCGCTGCTGCTGGCGAGCGCCGGCGCCCTCCTGGCGCCGGCGAGCACGCGCCGCGTGTCGACGGTGCGCTTCGCGGGCGACGCGGAGCGCGTCGAGCTGACGCTCACGGGCGCGACGGTGCAGTCCGTCTTTTGGGCGAACCAGTGCCGGCGCGAGATGGTGACGTTCCTCGGCATCGCCGGCACGGTCGACTCCGACGGCGCCGCCGTCAAGGTCGTCGCCGAGGGGTCGCGGAAGAAGCTCGACCGCTTCCTGCGCTGGTGCGCGCGGGGCC
>NW_008705734.1:4129-8061 GCF_000186865.1 Aureococcus anophagefferens
CGAGGCCGACGCGCCGGCCGACGCGCCGGCGGACGCGGCCGCGGCCGCGGCCGACCCGAAGCCGGCGCCGGCGGCCTTCGACGAGGGCCGCAAGGCGTCGCGCGACGCGCTCTCCGTCGCCGACGTCGCGCTCCAGGCGCGGTGCCGCGCGGCGACGCACCTCGCGCGGCGCGTCGGCGGCGACATGGCCAAGCGCGGCCGCGGCCGGTGCTGCTTCGTCGTCGGCCTCGAGGACGACAAGTGGCGCGACTTCGACGAGCCGCCCGAGGCCTTCGACTCGACGGGCGCCGCCATCCGCGCGTCCGACGCCTTCACGGAGTCCCTCGCGAAGGACCTCCGGCGGTCGCTCGCCAAGTTCGGCGTGGGCGTCACGCTCGCGCGCCGGCGCGAGCGGCCGCCGCCCCTCGCCTGGCTCCGGGCCAAGCGGAAGCAGGAGCCCGACGACGTCGCCGCCGACGGCGACCGCCTCGTCGCCGCCATCCTCCGCGGCGACGCCCACGTGTCCCTCCACGCCGAGCCCACGTGGCACGACCTCGACTGAAGCGCGTAACCGAAGCTTAGACGCCTAGGATAGTAGGAATGCCGCGGGCCGCGACGTGGTTTCCCAGCCAATTCCCCATGAACGCCGCGACGAGGCTCGCCATCTCGGGCGGGAGCACGGCGCCGACGCACTTGTGGACGATGGCCGCGCGGCGCTCCGCGAGCATCCGCGCGGCTATCGCCCGGGCCTTGGAGCCCCTGTTGGACGAGTCGGACCCGGCGCGCCAGCAGTCATGGAGCGTAGCGCCAGGGCTCCAGAAGATCCCGGTCCGCGCGAGCTTCACGAGCGCCACGACACCACCTTCGGCCAGCGCGATCGCAACCTGATTTTCGTCGTTGTCGCGCGCGAGGTCGTACAGCGCCTTGACGGCCGGATGCGCAAACCGCAAGGACTCCCACGCAGGCAGCTCGGCGTCCCAGGCGGTGTTTCCGGTGTTTTCTCCCGCGAGCTCGACGAGGCGCGGAATGTCGCCAGCCGCTCGAATCGCATTTTGAATCTGCGTGCAGTTCCGGCCATGACTCATCAGGAGGAAGAACAACGCCCCTCCGGCGTTCTCCAAGTCGCTACCGCCGCTCCGCATAAGTTCGACGAGCAGCTCGATGTAACCGGCCCGCACCAGTTGAAGCCCGCTGTCCGACGCGAGCCCCATCAGCGCAAGCGCGGCCCGCTCCTTCATGTACGCACTGCCGCTCCGCGCGACGTCCACGAGGGGCGGGACGGCGCCGGCCTCCACGAGGACGGAATTGTTCGGATTTCGTCCTCTGGACGCGAAAAACGCAAGCTCGGCTGCGGCTCGTGCCTTCTGCGTGTCGTTCCCGCTGCGCAAGGCGCGCACGTGATCATCGATGACACTCTTCGAAGGAACGGCGATGTCGTCGTCGCGCTGCTTCCACTTCTTGGCGACGGAGTCCCACGCGAACACGCGCGCGCGGCCCGCGAAGGGGGGGATAGCCCCCGGTTCTTGGGCCATCGACTTCTCGACTCGAGTCTCTGAAAGGGCAGCACCATCATCAACACTTGAGCTCATCCAGGAAGCTTTGACCCACCGAACCACTTGCCACTGCGATGCGGCCAGCCATGCGGTTCTGCGCCACCTTGTGGATCGCTACCGGCGCCTGCGCGCTGCGCGCGACGCGGCGCGGCGCCATCGACTTTGCCAAAAACAGCGCCGCCGCAGCAGCCACGGCCGGCGTCGCCGTCGCGGCCCCGCGCCGCGCCGCGGCCGCCGTGGCCGGCGCCATCGTGAGCGACGAGGTCGCCGTCACGTTCCAGGAGGCGAGCGTGGGCCTGCAGCTCGAGGCCATCGGCTTCGCCAAGGCGACGCTGGGCTCCATGCCGTCGTTCCGCGTCGCCGTCGTCGGCGCGCGGCCCGGCTCGGAGGCCGCGAAGGCCGGCGTCGAGAGCGACTGGGTCGTCGTCGCCGTCGACGGCGAGAACGTCGAGAAGGCGACGCTCCAGGACATCGCGGCGAAGCTCCAGCAGGCGCCGCGGCCGACGACGGTCGTCTTCCGCGACCCGTCGCGCTTCGCCCAAGCGCTCGAGGCCGGCTCCGGCGCGCGCGGCGCCGCGACGACCATCCTCCCGCCGTCGGGCCCGTATACGACGGCGCAGACGTTGGTCGTCGAGCGCCTCAATTCGCCCGTGGTCTGCGGCCGCGGCGCGGAGCGCGGCGACTTATTGGAGATCCGCTACGAGGGACGGCTCGCCGCGGACGGCAGGCTCTTCGACGGGTCGGCGATCACCTTCGCCGGCGGCAACCAGGTCGCGGGCCGCGGCGGCGACTCGACGGTCTACTTCGTGCTCGGCCAGCAGCCGCTCGGCCAGTTCCCCGCGGCCTGGGATCCCGCGCTCGGCGGCGCCTGCGTCGGCGAGGTCCGCCGCGTCTCCGTGCCGCCCGTGCTCGGCTTCGGCGACAAGGGCGCGCCGAAGCGGAACGTGCCGCCCTACGCCATGCTCGACTACACGCTCCAGCTCGTCAGCATCAACAGCAACGCGCAGCCGCGATGAGGGCGTAAAGCATGCTGGGGTCAGCATTGTCCGCCAACGAAAAGTTCAAGTTCAGCGAAGCTCAAGTGGCCAGCGCACGAGCAGCGTGTGGAGCTTCGGCGCGCGAAGCCGACATCAGTCCTCGTCATCTGCCATCACTCTCGTCGCCTGCCGCACGCGCAATTCGCCCGGCCAGCGCCGCACGCCTCGGCGCGCTAGGAGAGACATCATGGCTCGTAGACGCGCGCTCCTCGCCGCGCTCTCCCTGGCGTCGGCCGCCGCTCTCGCAAATAGGCCCGCTCCTCGGCGCCCACCACCGGGAGTCGACGACGACGCCATGATGCAGCAGGACGACATCCCGGTCTTCGACGCCAACGTCTACAAGCGCCAGTACTACGACCAGTTTCTGAGCGCGCGCTGGAAGCAGCGCTCAAACGTACAAACAGCCGCGACGCGCGAGACCACCTCCCCTTCCTCCGCCGTCGCCGTCGCGCCGCCGCCGTCGCCGGACTCGTGGCGCGTGCTCTTCGACGGGAGCGGCCGCTACCCGCTGCGCTACGCCCAGCGCATCGACGCGCGGCGGAGCTTCTTCGCCGCGGCGGAACGGGAGCACGGCCGCGCGGCGCTCTTCATGGCCGCGACGCTCTCGTGCATCCCGCTGGACCCGCGGCTCCTCTTCTTCTCCCAGTTCGCGCGCTGCGGCTGCCCGGCGGCCGCGGCGTCTTTCCTCCAGACGTCGCCGAACCTCGCCGTCGAGTTCCCCCTGCTCGCGGTCGCCGGGTCCTTCGCCGTCCGCGAGATCGCGCGCCTCCGGAGGCCCGAGGCGAAAGCGGTGTCCGAGGACGAGGCCATGGCGCGCGCCCGGGCGCTGGCGTCCAAGTCGGAGCTGTTCCAGGGGCGCCTGGCCATGGTCTTCGCGGCCGCGGCCGTGCTCCTCGTGGACCCGGCGACGATCTCCACGCCGCCGCTGGGCGCGCTCTGATGCGCATATGCCCGCGTGCACATGTCCCCCCTGTCGATTTTAACTCCCTGTGTAGACTAGCCGAGCGCGACGGCGGACGCGAGCGGCGCGTCGCCCGCGGCCGCGGCGATGGGCGCCTCGACGGGGTCCACCTGCGTGGAAATCAAATCTTCAACCCGACTTCAACGTGCGCGTTTTCGAATGTTTTGACACGTTCTTCGGCTGGGCTTCGAGAACTCGATGCGAGCAATCGATCCGTCCGAAACTCAGCCGAATCGACTTCGATGTGACCGAGCTAGAGAATTTCAAAGTTTGGTCGGGACGACCCAAACCAGCAGTTGATTTCCACACAGGGGTCCACGCGGCTCAGGTCCGCGAGCTCGAACAGCTGGCGCAGGGCGACGCGCGGCGACGGCGGCACCAGCGCTCCGGCGGCGTCGCGCA
>NW_008705734.1:10331-12428 GCF_000186865.1 Aureococcus anophagefferens
AGCTTGCCGCAGGTCCGCGCGAGCGTCGGCAGGGGCCCGTCGAGGCGCGCGCACGCGCCCAGGTCCAGGTGCTCCAACAACTCCAACCGCGCGAGGCAGGGCGGCGGCGCGCCGGTGAGCGCCGTGCAGCCCCGGAGCCGGAGCACGCGGAGCCGCGCGCAGGCGCCGAGCGCGTCCGGCACGGGCCCGACGATGGACGTGCACTCCCGCAGCGTCAGGATTTCCAGCTTCGCCAGGCGGCCGATGGCGTCGGGCAGCGGGCCCGCGACGCCGTGGGCGTAGTTGAGGTCGACGACGCGGATCGGCGCGGGCGCGAGCGCCTCGAACAAACGCCGCGTGTCCACGCGCAGCGACCGGCAGTGCGAGCAGTCGATGGCCGTGAGCGTGCGGAACCCGCCGGAGCCCGTCGCCGCCGCCAGCGCCGCGTCGAAGACGGCCCGCGTCGGCTCGCGCCAGACGCCCCGGTTCCGCAGCGACACGTCGAGCGCGTGGTCCGAGCGCGCCTCGCGGAGCGCCGCGCAGTAGGCCTCGAGCGCCGCGTCCCGCGACGCGTCGCCGGAGATGCCGCACCACTCCGCCGCCGCCGCGAGCCGCGCGGCGTCGTCGCGGTCCTTCGTCGACCGCCGCACGAGCGCCGAGAGCAGCGACGCGACCTCGCGGTCCCTGAGGCTCGCGGGCTGGCGCCGCGCGGCCCGGGGCAGCGACGCGGCGCCCGGCGCGTTGCGGATCGACTGGACCTCGCGCGTCTCCCGCAGCTCCGACTTGCGCGGCCGGAGCCGCGCGCCGACGCGCTTCAGCGCGTCGCACGCGGTCCGGGGGCGTTCTGAAGCAGCAGCCGCCAAACTAGACGCGATCATCTCCGCGACGACCGACGGCATGGCGAAGCGCGCGACGCCGCGCGTCACGGCCGTGTCGACCTTGAGCGCGTCGAGGAGCTTGCAGGGCCGGCCGTCGGGCCTGTGTGGAAACCAACCACTGGTTTGGGTGGTCCTGACCAAACTTGAGAATTCTCTAGCTCGGTCAAATCGAAGTCCATTCGGCTGATTTTTGGACGGATCGATCGCTCTCGTCGAGTTCTCGAAGCCCAGCCAAAGAGCTTGTGTCAAAACATTCGAATACGCTCACATTGAAGTCGGTTTTACGATTTGGTTTCCACACAGCGTCGGGCTGCGCGAGCGCGGCCATGAAGTCGCGGCCGCGCGTGGAGCACAGCCGCGCGCCGTCGAGCTTGGCCCGCGATATGGCCGCCGCGACGGGCTCGCTCAGGGCGCCGCGCGCCCAGGCGGCGACCCGGGGCGCGGCCCAGGCGTGCGCGCCGGCCTCGCGGCCGACGCAGTTCGCGAGCATGGCGCGCTCGAGCGCGCCCGGCCGGCCGTCGTCGACGGGCCCCCAGTACTGGTCCGGCTGGCACTGGGCGAACATCTCGAGGACGACGACGGCCACGGCCCACAAATCGCTCGTCGCCGGCGTGATCAGCGACCCCGCGGGGGGCGCGGCCGTGCCGCTCGCGTCGAGGCGGCGGCTCAGCGACCGCGGCTTCGGCGGGCCCCGGCGGCTCGCGTCGAAGATGCGGCGCTGCTCGGGCGACATGTAGGCCCGGGACCCCCCCATGAACTTGGCCGCGAGCGTGCGCCCCTTGTAGGTCGTGTGGGGGTCGCTGTCCGTCCAGAACGTCCGCGACGACAGCCCCAGGTCCGTGATCTGCACCAGGCCGTCGCGCCGGATCATGACGTTCGCGGGCTTGATGTCCTGGTGCATGACGCCGTGGCGGTGCATGTGGTCGAGGCCGCAGTAGAGCTGGAGCGTCGCCGACTCCAGCAGGGCCTGGCCCTTGGCGAGCCGCTCCGCGGCGTCGGGCGCGCCGTCGTCGCCGTCGGCGGTGCCCAGCCCCTCGTAGAGCGGGCCGTCGTACTTGCCGCGCCGGCCGCCGTGCATGAGGTGTTCTAAATTTTCGCCGCTCAGGTCGATGAGCACGCAGAGTCGCTCCTCGTCGGAGACGATCAAGCGCCGGAGCGAGACGATGTTCGGGTGCGCGCCCAGCGTCACGAAGAGCGCCGCCTCCCGCGCGAGGTCCCGCTCGAGCTTCTGGCGCCGCTT
>NW_008705735.1:0-1278 GCF_000186865.1 Aureococcus anophagefferens
TCTCTCGAATCGTCACCGCCACAGGACGCTGCCGCGACTCCTCGAGGCTCGACTGGGGCTGCGTGTCCGGCACGGCGGCGCCGTACTGCTTGAGCATGTCGGCCGCGGAACCGCTGAAGGTGGCCATTGTAGGGCGGCGGTGGTCGCGGTCGTCGACGAGGCTCTGGAGGCGGCGACGGCTGCTCTGTCGCTGTGGATTCGTCCGCGAGCGCCTCGAAGTCGGCGCCGCGCGGCGGCGCGGCGCGCGCGCGGCCGGCGGCCGGCGGCCGCGCCGGCAGACGTAGTCGCTCCCGTGCGTTAGCCCCAGCGGCCCACAGATCTGGACTCCGGCTACAAGTCCCGAGAAACAATCCGCACATTACGCCCCCCCGTTGCTCGCTTCGTTGCTCGTCACGGAGAACGTCGTCTCGACGGGCGGCGTGTCGACCGGCGCCAGGGACGCTCTCCATGGGAAAAACCGCCGCGGCGTCGTCGGCCCGCCGAGCGGCGTCGTGTCCCGGCCCTTGGCCAGCAGCGACGACCGGCGCTGAGAGGGGTCCTCGGCGTGCTCCGGCGAGAAGCGCGCGGCCACCGCCGACACGAATCTCTCCCCCGAGAACTTGCGCTTCTCGCGCCCGACGACGGCCGACGACCGCCGCCGGTGCGACGCCTTGCGCTGGGTCTGGAGGATGGCCAGCGCGCGCGACTTCGTCGGGTTCTCGTCGATCTTGACGTCGAGCACGATGCCGCCGAGGTCCGGCAGCGCCAGGCGCCCGCCGTCCTCGCGCGCGGCCGCGAGCGCCGCGAGCTCCGTCCAGAACGACACGAGCGCCCAGGACCGGTGGCGCCCGCCCCTCATGGGCTTGGCGCGGCACGACACGGTCGCGATGCCGCCGAAGCGCTTGAACTGGCCCTCGAGCCACTCGGGCGCGCACAGCGCCTCCGGCACGCCGCCGACCCAGACCGTCTGGCTCCGGGGCACGCCCGAGACGCCCGCCTGCTCCGCGAGCATCTCCAGGAGCACCGTGTCGCCCTGGGGCCACACGGGCAGGACCCCCTTCCGGAACGCGTCGCGCGGGATGTAGGCGAGCGAGCAGTGGTCGCAGGCCTCGGCCGTCAGCTTCTCCGTGAGCGGCGCGAGCGACGCCTGGATCTCGTCGTCGAGGAGCGCCGTGATGGCGACGACGTTGTTCACGTCGGACCAGCGCAGCACCTTGAACTCGGCGCCCGTGCCGTCGAGCACCTTGACCTTGCCCGCGAGGACGATGTAGACGCAGTCGCCGTACGCGCCCGGGTCGA
>NW_008705735.1:2349-4500 GCF_000186865.1 Aureococcus anophagefferens
GTCGCCGCCCTCGTCGTCGTCGACGGCGCCCGCCGTCAGGTCCTCCATGGCCTCGAAGCTCGCGTCGCCCAGCGTGCCCGAGTAGTTCTCGCCGCCGAGCGACGCCTGCGAGCTGTCGCGGCGGCCCGCGCCGAAGCTCCGGCGCGACGGCGCGTCCTTCTTCGGCGCGTCCTTCGTCGACGCGCCGTCGCTCGGCCGCCCGACGGGCGACGGCAGGAAGCGGCCGAGGACGCCGAGGCTGAGCTGGCGCCCCATCGACCGCCGCGGCGACGGCTCCGCGACGGCGCGCGCCTCGGGCGTCTCGTTTCCCTCGGGCGCCGTCGCGTCGCGCTCCCTGGCGCCGAGGCTCAGCATGGCCTTGAGCATGGCCGGTGCCGTCGCGTGGTGCTCGATGCGCAGGTGGTGCTCGTCGTCGTCGTGGCCCTCGTGCCGTCCCTCGAGCAGAAAGTTCTTGCCCCGGAACCGCGAGCCGTCGCAGGGCCGCGGCGCGTCGTCGCCGCGGGGCCGCGGCGCGTCGTCGCCGCGCGCCGGCGGCACGCCGGCGGCGACGCCGTGCTTCTCGAGCGCCAGGGCCGGCAGGAAGTCGCGGAGGAGCGCCGCGGACCACCGCTCGCAGTCGGCGCCGCGCGCGTCGAGGATTGCGCCGAAGGCGCCGCCGCGGCGGCCCAGGGTTCGCATGCGCCGCGCGAGGAACGCCGCCGACGCCGCGTGCGCCTCGACGGCGGCGCCGAGGTCGCCGAGCGCCGCGGCGGCGGCGGCGGGGCTGCAGGCCGGCGCCGGCGCCTCCTTCCGCTCGTCGCTGCCCTCGCATGCGGCAGCGTCCACGTCCGGCGCCGTCGGGAGCTGCGGCGAGGCCAGGTGTGACTGAGCGCCCTCCTGGACCCCGTCAGGCAGCAGAACTGCCTCGTCCTGAACCATCGTTCCAAGAGCTACCGACGGCAACCAAAAAAAAGGTTCTAGGCTAGGTTCGAGATGCTCTCGTGAAGATACGTTTCGGGCCGGCGGCCGCCGCCATCCATTGGTCGGAACGATGAGGCTGCCCGTACTCGCCCCATTGGTCGGAACGATGAGGCTGTCCGTACTCGCCCTCGTCCTCGCGCCCGCCGCGGCCCAGAAGGCGTGCGCCTCCGTCGCGTTCAGCATCAAGGACGAGATCGAGACGACGGGGGGCATGGTCGAGGGCGTCTACGCCGCCGACATGGCGGCGACGGCGACGTCGACGTGCTGTCCGCCGACGGCCGGGCGGACCTGGTGGCCTGGTACGAGAACGGCGGGCTCTGCACGGACGTGCCGGACTACGGCTGCATGTACTGGGGAAATAACGCAAACTACTGGTTCTGGGGGGACCCGATCTACGTCGACGGCGCCGCAGACGGCGCGGCGCAGGTCGTCGCCGCGGACGTCGACGGCGACGGCGACCTCGACGTCCTCGCCGCGAACACGGGCGACGACGTCCCGGCCTGGTACGAGAACGTCGACGGCGCGGCCCTGTCCTGGACGAAGCGCGCCATCTCCGGCGACGAGAACTACCTCTACTGCCTCGCCGCGGGCGACGTCGACGGCGACGGCGACGCGGACATCGTCTCGGCCCAGAGCCTCTTCGCCTGGTACGAGAACAGCGACGGCGCGGGCCTGGACTTCGTCGAGACCTCCCTCTCGGACATCTACTCCGTGACCTGGGTCGCGCCGCCGGTCGACGTCGACGGCGACGGCGACGTCGACCTCGTGGCCGCGTTCTACGCGCCGTACAACCAGCCCAACGACGTCGCGTGGTTCGAGAACGACGGCAGCCAGGGCTTCACGATGCGCACCATCGACACGACGGCCGAAAACATCAAAGAGATCGACGTCGCGGACGTCGACGGCGACGGCGACCTCGACGCGCTCTCGGCGTCCTACGGCGACTACACGGTCGCCTGGTACGCCAACGACGGCGCCCAGACCTTCGAGAAGCACGTGGTCGCCGCGGGCAGCGCCTGGGCCGGCTTCTGGGCCGTCGTCGCCGTCGACATCGACGGCGACGGCGACGTCGACGTGCTGTCGAGCGCCTACTGGAGCGACGAGATCGCGTGGCACGAGAACGACGGGTCCCAGTCCTTCGAGGAGCACGTCTTCGACTCCGACGCGAACAGGGTCGCGCACGTCTCCGCG
>NW_008705735.1:7825-10199 GCF_000186865.1 Aureococcus anophagefferens
GGACGCGGACGCGGACGCGCTCGCCGTGTCNTGCGCGACGTCCGGCGCGAAGACGAAGACGAAGGCCCGGTCTAATTAGCGTAGAAACCTCGCGCGCGCGAGGAGGCAGTCCGCGTACAGCGCCATGCCCGCCCGGTTCGGGTGGAGCCGGTCGGGCACGAGCGAAACGTCGACGGGCGACCCCCAGAGGTCGTTGCAGTCCACGACCTCGACGCCGGGCCGGTTCCGCAGCGCCGCCTCGACGGCCGCGTTCGCCTTGTCCACCGCCGGCGCGAAGGACGCAAAGGGCCCGCCGTCCTCGCCGCACCGCGGCGGGCACAGCGCCGCCAAGCGATGCGCGTCGTCGCGGGGGAAGATCTTCGCGACGACGACGCGGCCGCGGCGCGCGAGCGCCTCGGCGACGGCGACGACGCCCTCGGCCGTCGGGCCCGGCAGGTGGCCGTTGCCGAGGTTGTTCGTGCCGATGAGGAGGACGAACGTCGCGTTGCCGCGGGGCAATTCGCCGTGCTGCAGCCGCCAGAGCGCGTGCTGCGTCTGGTCGCCGCTGATGGCCAGGGCCAGGGGATCCCACCGGTCGCCGAACTTTTCCCGGAGGACGTCCGGCGCGCCGCTCGCGCGCGCGATGGGGCGGCCCACGGACGTGCCGCGCCACGTCTCCGTGATGGAGTCGCCGACGAAGACGAGCGGCGGCTTCCGCGGCGCGAAGGCCGCCGCCTCGTTGGCGAGAGCCTGGTGGAAGGCGAACCACTCGCGCATGCCCTGCGTGCCGATCGTCCAGCGCGTCCGCGGCGAGGGCACGGCGGGCTGCTCGTGGCACGTGCCGTCGGCGTCGCACATACTCGTGCGCGCCCGCGCCTGCGCGGCGACGGACACGCAGGCGGCGAGCAGCGTCCAGCGGCGGATGATGATCATCTTACGCTTTACGAGGAGTAAGTGAAGCCATAATAAGCTTGGCAGCTCCAGGCCAATGCTTCCCACATGTTTCCCTCGGTCCGGGTCGAGAAGCAGCCCGCAGCTCCACCCTTCGCACCGCGCGCGACCCGGTGCCACCATGAAATTGTCCATCGTCGCTCTCGCGGCTGCCGTCTTCAACCGCGCGTGCGTCCTGCCGGCGGCCGCCGCGGAAGTAGCGGCCGCCTTCGGCTTCGAGAAGAAGGTCCCGTCGATGGCCGAGCCGCTGCGGGCCGAGAACGAGGAACTGCGCTGTGGGCTCCGGAAATGTTCGCTGTTCTTTATCATCCGGAAATGTTCGCTGGTCAACGATTGGTTCCTCGAAGCACTCTGTCTTTTTGTGTCGCTGGACTTGTACTTGGATTACCTGTTCTACTTCGTTTCTCAAGGTCTCGAAGTGTTCGTCGTCGCAACGCTCACGGCCGTGCTCGGAGTGCTTGTCATCAATTACTTTTTCGGCTCGGAGTTTGTCCTCGTGTTGTCCACGACTAGCGGCGAGTTTGTCGCGCCCACGAGAGCGCGCGCCGCGCCGACGCGAGCTTGAAGCCCCGCGCGCCGCTGTAAGCTGTCGCGACACTCCCTCTCGTCCCTCGCCCCGCGAAGCAGCCCCGGCGCGCGGTGTCTCGCAGCGCCAACGCAATTGGTGAGTCACGCGCGTCCACCCGACAAGTAAGAAAAACACACCCCACTTAATCAAAACGGCAACGTCACGACGTACGTCTTCGGCGGCGGCTCCGGGCTCCGGGCGCGCGGCGGCGGCGGCTTCTTGCGGTCGAGCCTCGGCGGCGTCGGCGGGACCTGGGCCTTGACGGAGAGGAGGCGGTAGGGGACGTGCTCGCAGCACGGCGGCGGGATGAAGCCGGGCTCGCGGTGCGCCGGCCGTCGCGGGACCTTGCGTCGCCGCGGCGCCGGCGCCTCCTCCGCGGCGGGCGCGGCCGCGGCCGCGGCCGCGGGCGCGGCGGCCGCGGCGGTCTCGAGGCTCGCCTCGAGGTCGCCGACGCGCTTCACGAGGCTCCGCAGGCGCGCGAGCGCCGCAACCTTCCAGACCGCGCGGTCCCGCGCGAGGCCCGCGCGCATCGCGTTGCGCGCCCAGGCGCCGAAGGCCGCGCCGGTCCGCCGCGACCGCCACGTCGCCAGGGCCACCGCGACGACGCGCGGCAGCCCCGCGCGCCGCGCGGCCCGCGCGGCGCCGTCGCGCGCGGCCTCGGCGAGCTCCCGTCCCGAATCCGCGTCGGCCCGCGCCGCGCGCGCGGACCGCAGCTCGCCGTCGAAGGCGTCGAGGTCCGCGACGGCGCCCGCGAACGCCGCGGCGGTCCACGCGGCGACCGCGCGCCGGAGCGCCTCGCGCGCGGCGCGCCGCCGGCAGAGGACCAGCGCCGCCAGGGCGCCGGCGACCAGGGCGCCGCGCGTCGCGACGACGTCT
>NW_008705735.1:11456-12376 GCF_000186865.1 Aureococcus anophagefferens
ACTGTTCAAAAGCTTTGCCACAATTAACCACAAGAGCTCTCACGTTTTGCGAAGATGTTTTGCGAGGCGTTTTGTTGAACCTGCCATATCACCCTTGTTGCCAACGGAGGTTGGGCTGCCCCGCGCGGTTCCTGGCGTCGAGCGCCGCGTCGTCGGTCCGCCTCGTCGCGCCCGCCCGGCGCGCGCCTCGGCTCGGCGCAGCGGCGCCCGGGCGCGCCGAGACCGGGAAGCAAAACCATGAGCTCCAAGAAGGGCGAGGACGCGTCCAAGGCCATGAAGCGGCGCGCGACGTCCGGCGGCGACGACCTCGTGCCTCGGAACTCCAAGGGCGGCGTGCTCGTCACGGAGGAGGAGCTCAAGGCCGCCTTCGACTTCTTCGACGTCGACTCGTCGGGGAAGATCACGCTGGGCAACCTCCGGAAACGGCTCGGCGTCTTCTACAAGAACATGCCCGCGAAGGAGTACCGCTTCCTCATGAACAACAAGAGCGAGATGACCCTCGAGGACCTCAAGGAGCTGTTGTTGGAGAACGAGGTGAAGAACTTCGACCCCGTGGCCGAGGCCTTCAAGGTCTACGACCCGGACGGCACGGGCTTCGTCGACAGCAACGTGCTCCGGTCCATCTTCGAGAACCTCGGCTTCGGCGAGATCACGGACGACGACCTGACCATCCTCACGGAGACGGGCGACGTCGACGGCGACGGCAAGATCTCCCTCATGGACTTCCGGAAGATGCTCGACTTCAACAAGCAGAACCCCGAGCCCGAGCCCGAGCCCGAGCCGGAGACGTGAGTCGTGGGCGCGGCGTAAGCGGGGGCGCGAGAGTGGGTGTTTCGAGGGCGCGGCCATGGATCGCTGCGCACGGCGGCGGACGCGTACGCGATCGCGAGGTGCGCGAAAAAGGCCTCGAAAATCCTCGA
>NW_008705736.1:0-2012 GCF_000186865.1 Aureococcus anophagefferens
GGCCGGCGCGCCCGCGGCGCCCGCGACGGTCCGCGCGAGCGCCGCGGCGACGGGCGCGTCGACGTGCGCGTAGAGGCGCAGGAGGCGCCGCGCGGCGCCGGCGTCGCAGGCGCCGAAGGCGCCGCGGACGCAGGACCCGCCGCAGGCCACGAGGCGCGCCCGCTCGAGGAGCGCGGCGCCCGTCTCGTACGCGCCCGCCGCGGCCGCCGCCGCGGCGACCGCGTCGCCGTCGAGCGCGGCCGCGAGGGCGTCGTCCGGCGACTCCGCCGTCGCCAGGCAGGTCGCCGCGGCGCGGTGGAGCGCGCGCGCGAGCTCCGGCGCCAGGGGCGCGCCGTCGCCGGGCCCCGCGAGCAGGCCCGCGAGCGCCGCCGCGAGCCGTTGCCGCCGGCGCGCCGCGGTCCGGCGCGCGTAGCACGCGCCCACGACCTGCGCGAGGAGCGCCGACGCCACGGCGCCGTCGCGGAGCGCGAGCTGGAGCAGGGGCCGGAAGACGTCCGCGCGCGAGATCGTGATGTTCGGCATCTCGTTTTTGTGGTACTCGCGGTAGAGCACGACCTTGCCCTCGCGCGGCGCCCGGTCCCGCCGCGCGGGCTCCGGCGCGAAGGACACCGTGCGCCGCGCGAGGCGCGCCTCCAGCGCCGCGGCGTCCTCCGGCGCGCCGGCGCCGGGCGGCGCGCGCCGCGGCGGCGCCGCGCCGCCGCCGAAGAGGAGCTGCGTGTCGAGCGCGACGCCGCGCCCGCGGTAGTTGTCGTCGCTCAGCGACGCCTGCGTCGCGTCGACGTCCGCCTGGCTGTCGGCCTGCGTCGCCCGCAGGGCGCGCCGCCGGACGCGGTCGTCGGCGAGGTCGCCGAAGAGCTGGCTCGCGCACTGCTGGCTCGCGTTCTGGCTCGCGGCGGACGCGCCTCGCTGGCTCGCGGACGCGGTCGCCTCCGCGGAGAGCGCGGGCCGGAGCGTCGCGTCGGCGGAGCCGATCCAGTCCATGTCGAGCTTCACGCCCTTCCACTCCATGTCGAGCTCGTCGCGCTGGAGGGGCGCGCGCCACGCCGCGCCGCGCGCGCCGGGCGCGAGCAGCAAAAACGCGGCCGACCGGTGCGGGAGCCCGTCGCCGGCCGCGAAGAGCTCCTCGAGGACGTCGTCGAGGCGCCGCTGGAGGCCGCCGCCGAGGCGCGCGCGCCAGTAGTCGTAGACCATGCGGCGCACGCCCCGCCGCTCGGGCGCGGCGACGGACGTCCGCTCCGTGAGGTCGACGACGACCGGCGGCGGCGGCGGGTCCGGGTCCTCGTCCATGAGCGCGAACCCGTCGCCGTCGAGCGCCGCGGCCTCCTCGGTCGACAGCGCCCGCGGCGCCACGGGCTCGTCGGCGCCGTCGGGCTTGTCGAGCATGCCCGACGCGTCGGGGTCCGCGAGGCCCCGGAGGAGCGCCTCGCGCGTCCGCGCCGCGGTCTCGCCGCCGCCGCGCGGCGCCGCGCGCGCGCCGCCCGGCTCCGCGGGGTAGCATTTGTCGTGGAGTTTCATGAGCACCTCGTAGCCCAGGGCCCGCACGCCCGCGTCGGGGCACGTGGCCAGCAGCGACGTCTCGAGCGCCGCGGGGCACCCGTGGACGACGATCCGTCGGACGCGCGCCGCGCCGCCGTCGTCGACGTCCGCGAGCGCGTCGGCGCGCCGCAGGAGCAGCTGGAGCGTCATGAGCTGGACGGCGGGCCCGACGCCCGCCATGCCGTCGAGCTCGGACCGGAGCCGCGTCGACTCGCCGAGGAGCTTCGGCAGGGAGAATTCGAGCGCCTTGAGGACGTCGCGGTCCGGCATCTCGGCCGCCGGCACGCGCGCGATCGCGAAGAGCAGCTCGCTGGCCTGGCGCGCGCTCCCCCGCGACTCGCGGATGATGTCCTTGAGGCACCGGAGCGCCTTGTTCGCCAGGGACCGCGTGAGCCAGGTGTCGTTCCGCTCGCAGCACCGCGCTACTAGAGCGGCGAACGGACCGTAGAGCGAGTTCGTCGACCCCTTGTTCCTCG
>NW_008705736.1:3548-4652 GCF_000186865.1 Aureococcus anophagefferens
ACGACAGGCCGTCGAGGCCGTCGAACGCGGCCTCGAGCACCGCGAGCGCCGCGTCGCCGGCGACGAGCTTGAAGGGCGCCGCGGCCGCGTCGTAGGCCCCCGACGCGTCGAAGAGGCCGTCGAGGAAGGAGGACCCGTCCGCCGGGAGGACGAGGGCCGCGCACGCGGCGACGACCGTCGTCTCCGGCGTGAGCTTCCGCTTCTTCGAGTCGCCTCCCGGCGCGTCCGCGGGCGACACGAGCAGCGCCCGGAGCGTCGCCGGCGCGGCGCGCCGCAGGGCCGGTCGCAGGGCGCCGTCGAGGACCGCGCGGCGGAACCAGGCGGCGGCCGCGCGCTTCCGCTCCGTCCCGCGCGGCTTGACGCCGCCGTCGAGCGCGCCGCAGCGCGCGAGCGCGTCCAGGCAGAAGCCGACGAGGCCGCCGCCGTCGCCCGCGGCGGCGCCGAGGGCCGCGGACCGCGCGGCGTCGCGCAGGGATGCTACAACGCCGTCGCGGAGCGCCGCGGCGCCCCGCGAGGCGCCCGGCGCGCCCGTCGCCAGCCGCGTCGCCGGCGCGAGCCGCGCCTCGACGACGTCCAGGAGCCGCGGCGCCGCGCAGGCGGCGTAGGCCGCGGCGACAGCGCGGTGCTGCGCCTCGAAGCGGCGGCGCCGCGCCTCGGGGAACTCGGCGCGCGCCTCGGGCGTGTCGTCGAGGTCCTCGGCCTTGAGCGGCATCGTGTCCGTGAGCCGCTTCCCGAGGCCGTCGAGCGCCGCGGTCGCGTCGACGGCGCCGCGCGCGTCGCCGCGCGCGCCGCCCTTGCGCGCGGCGTCGGGCGCCGCCGACAGCGGCGCGTTGCGCGCGTAGCCCGCGACGAGGTGGGGCAGGAGCCGCGTCGCGCGGAGCGCGGCGTCGTCGTCGCCGCCGCGGAGCGCGGCGTCGACGGCGCGCGCGGCCCGGGCCCGCGCGGCGTCGCGGTCCGCCGGCTCCAGGGCCGCCAGGCCCGGGAGCAATCGTTCGTGCTCGTCGAGCGCGCCGTCGCCGCCGCCGGCGGCGGCGAGGAGCGGCGCGAGGACGCCGGCGCGGTCGACGCCGAGCGCCGCCGCGGCGTCGACGGCGGCGACGGCGA
>NW_008705736.1:4702-7409 GCF_000186865.1 Aureococcus anophagefferens
GAGATGGCGCCAGCGCGCGCCGGTCGCGGAGCGCCCCGTAGAGCCGCAGGGCGCCGCCGCGGGCCTTGCGGGCGACGTCGCCCGGCGACGACAGGCGCGCGTCGTCCGTGCCGCCGCTGCTCTCGCGCGTCTCGCCGTCGGAGCTCTGCGAGTTCGGCAGCGGCCGCCAGAGCGGCGCGCGGCGAGCGAGCTCCGCGTCGACGGCGGCCCGGCTCGCGGCGGCGCCGAAGGCGTCCGCCCCGGCCTCGAGGAAGTCGGCGACGGCCTTGGGCAGCTTCGACGCGACGGCCTCGTCGACGTCCGCCGCGAGGAGGCAGCCGCGCGCGTCCGGCGCCAGGACGGCCGCGACGAGGCCGCGCAGCGCCGGCTCCGTCCAGAGCCCCGCTCCCTCGACCCCGGCCTTCGCTCGCGCCGGCGCCGCCCGGAGCAGGGCCGCCATCAACGACGCGCCCATGCGCAGGCCCTCGCAGCGGCGCCGCTTCGCGCGCTCGGCCGCGCGCTCGTCGTCGTCGTCGTCGTCGTCCATGCGGTCGCCGGCGTACCGCGCGCGCGCGTCGTCGAAGGCCGCGGCGGCGAGGGCGAAGGCGTCGCAGCGGCCCTCGTCGGCCCAGTCCAAAATGCGCGCCGCGTCCAGCAGGCCCTGGTCCAGGAACGCGCGCAGCGCGTGCAGCGTCGCGACGGCGTCGCCGCGAAAGAGCGCGGAAGCCCCCAAAGCGTCGAGCCGCTCGTCGACGAAGGCGCGCAGGGTCGCGCCGGCGAAGCGGTTTTCGTCGGCGCCGGCGACGAGGGGCGCGATGGACGCGAGCGTGCGCCAGCAGCGCCGGCGGAACGTCGAGTCGCCGTGCGCGGCGCCCTCCGCAAAGACCCAGTCCGCGAGCTCTCCCAGGGACTCCGGCGCCGCCCGCAGGACGTCGTCCGGCGGCGGCGCGAGCAGCCCCGCCGCGTCCTTCTTGCGCGACACGTGGTCCGCGATGCGCAGCGCGAGGCGCTCCGCCGCGGCGCTCGCGGCCGCGGCCGCGGCCTTGTGCAGGCCGTCGTCGTCGCCGTCCGCGCCGCGCACCGCGAGGAGCGCGCCCTTGAGGAGCGCCAGCCCGAAGCGGCTCAGCAGCGGGTCGTGGGACCGCACGTGGCGGATGAGCTTGCAGAGCGCGCAGGCCGCGCCGAGGCGCCGTTTGGCCGAGTCGCGCTGCCCGACGTCGAACGCGACCTTGGTGAAGATGAACCCGACGGCGTCGAAGCCGCCGTCGGCGCGCGCCCGCTTCCGCGACGCGATATCCGCGAGCTCGCGTTCGTTCCGGTGCTTGATGGCGTACTTGACGTACTCCGCGAGCGCGGCGGCCGCCGTCGCGCGGAGGTTTCCCGCGTCGCCGCCGCCGCCCGCGAGCGGCTCGCCGTGGAGCGCCTTGAAGAGCGTCTGCACGAAGCGCTCGGCGACGCGCGTCGTCTCGGGCACCGTGCCCCGGCGCGCGTCGACGCCGCCGTACTCGGAGAGCTTGCGGCAGCACTGGAAGACGAGCTCGCGGAAGAGCGCGCGCGTGACGGCGTCGTCGTGCGCGGCGAGCTTGACGACGAATGGCCAGGCCGTCGCGTAGACCGTCGCGTCGAGGCCGTCGTCGGACCGCGCCGACGTCACCGTGCGGCCCAGCGCCGCGAGCACGACGCCGTGGAGCGCCTCCGCCGCGAGCACGCGCGTCTGCCGGGAGCCGCCGCTTTCCGCGAGGACGCCGAGGCGCGGCAAAATTTCCGAATCGAGGCGCAGCTCGAGGGCGCACGACTCCCGGGGCCCGTCGTCGACGCAGAGCGCCGGGAGGTCCAAGGTCAGCGCGCCCGCCTTTGGCTCGCGGTCGCCCGCGGCCGCGACGGCCGCGCTCGCGTCGCCCGCGAGCGCCTCCGCGTCGCCGCCGAGCGACGCGACGAACCTGAGCGCCGCGGCGGCGAGCTCGCGCGCGGCGCGCTCGCCGACGTGGGCGTCGCGGCGGCTCGCGGCCTCGGCGAGGCGCCGCGCGCGCGCGCGCGCCTTCAAAGACTGGTGCGCGTCCGCCACCACCAACGCGTCGTCGCTCGACCGCGCGGCCAGCGCGTAGTGGCCCAGCTCCGGCAGCACCGCCGCCAGCGCGCCGCTGTCGCGGAAGGCGTCGGCGCCGTCCGCGCGCCACGCCGCGAGCGCCGCGAGCGCGCGGCGCGCCGTCGGCGCGTGCGTGCGGCCGAGCCGGAGCGCGTGCGCCGCCGCGGGCGCGAGCGCGCCGAGCTGGAGCCGCCGCACGCAGGGCGGCGCGTCGAGGGCGACGGCGCAGGCCGTCGCCAGCAGCTCGTCGCGGAAGCCCGGCAGCCGCCGCGCGACGTCGCGCGCGAACGACCGGCAGAGCCGCAGCAGCGCGTCGTCGCGGTCCAGCGCGCCCGCGGCGGCGGCCGTCCGGCAGCCCAGGTTGCCCAACGCGTAGAGCGCCGACACGTGCTCGTAGTCGCGCGACAGCCGAAAGGCCGCGCCGACGACGCCGCGGCCCCAGCGCGCGAAGCGCTTCGCGTCGCTCTTTCCCACGAAGACCTCGAGGAACGCGGCCAGGTTCACGAGGAGCTCGTGGTCAAGGGGGTTCCGCGCCACGAGCGCGTGGCCCCGCGCGAAGCCCGCGTCGTCGTCGCCGCCGTCGTCGTCGTCGTCGCCCGCGTCGTCGCCGTAGTCGCGGACGTCGTAGCGCAGGTCCAGCTC
>NW_008705736.1:9953-12432 GCF_000186865.1 Aureococcus anophagefferens
CCTGCGCTATCTATACAATCATACCAAAGCTGCAATTAAAAAACAACTCAAACAACCTGGGGGGTTTGCCGACCTCGCGGGGGGGTCCGCGCCGACGGGGAAGTACGCAGAACTGTTGCTCGAGATATGGCGACAACAGAAATCGCTCAAGGAATATAAAGCAGCAGCGGCCGCGCGATGCCGCGCCGCGGGCGCGGGGAGCGCGGACTTGGAGGAGCAGAAAGTGACGATCGCCGTGACGTCGTCGGGCATATTCGCGGACTCAGAAGAGGTGCGCCCGCCGCTCTTTCTCCCCGTGTGGATTTAACCCGTGGACGCGTACGCGTAGGGAGACTGGATGCACGAAGTCTGCCATGTAATCTTCGACGCGGCCATCTTATTCGCCGGAAAGCCGTGCTCCCGCGCCGACGTCGAGCGCAAGTTCACGAAACTCGTCACCAATGTCTACCACCAGCGGGCTATTGACACCATCAAGTCTCACTTCGACGGCGCGTACCATGTGGTCGCTGGCCTCGCGCGCCTTCCCCGCGCGCTGCTGACTTCGCAGAGAACCCACCATGCGGAGATCAAGGCCTTCGTCATCGACAAGATCGAGAACCCGCTGTCCCGCGTGGACATCATCGTGAGCCGCAGGTGCTGCCACGGCATCCCTCCGGACGAGGGCCCCATGATGGGGTGCAGCGGCCTCTTCCACGCGCTCCCCAACACCACTGTCCGGGACGACGCCATCCTCGCCATCTATTTCGCGTTCCCCGGCGCGTGCCCCGACCAGCGCGCGACGGTCGTGACATCGTGCTTCTAAATCGCCTAGCGCCCGCGCGCGCGCGGCGACCGCTCGCCATGGCCGACTCGGAAGACGAATCAAGCGCGGAGTTTACTGATCCACGCGAAGACGCCGTCGAAGGAGCCGCCGGGCCACACGCCCGCGGGGCGCACGCTGCGCGGCGCGTCGGAGGCCGCGATTTTGAGGGGATCCGCGCGAATCGCCTTGAGGAAGCGATCGCAGCCCCGCGCGTCGCCGGCCGCGCAGGCGTGCGAGCACGGAACTCGGCTAATGAGCATGATCATCTCGAACGGTCGGTCCGGCTCGTGATAGTAACGGACGCAGAAGAAGAAGAGCCCGAAAACCATGGCCTTCATCTCCGCGTGCGACCGAGACCGTTTGGTGGCAACCACCTCGCGCCGGGCCTCCTGGACCGTGAAGCCGCAGTCGAGAAGCCGGTTTCCGAGGCGTCCGACGATGCGGCAGATGATGTCTCTTTTGGCCGTGAGGAACCGCCTCGTCTTCGGGTCGTGGACCGTCTCGACGAGTTCCGCGAGCCACGCCATCGCGCACGCGACTTTGTTGTCCTCCTCGAAGAACTCGTCGGTCAGCGTAAAGGCCAGCAGGCGGAAGACGACGTCGACGACGGACGACTGGAAGCAGACCCGGAGGGACCGGTAGTGCTTGTTCTGGCTCGTGAGCACCAGCGTGAGGTCGCGGTGCAGGTCGGGGACCTTTTTCAGGCCTCGCAGAGCGTCGTCACGTTTTCGCTTCTCGACGGGGGCGCTCGCGGCGTTGCTAAAAAAAGCCGCCGAGCTTGGCGACGAGCGGATGGTCCGCGTCCAGCACGTGAGGCGCGGCCGGCGCGTCCAGCGTCGGGACGGCGAGCGCGACGAGCGCGGCCGAGGCCGAGGCCTCCTCGGCGCGCGCGGCGGCGCAGCGGCCGCAGAAAAAGGCGCCGTCTGGGACCGTCTCGGAGGTGAGGTCCACGCAACCGAAGTGGAACCAGCGGTCGCAGTCCTCGCACTGGATCATGAGCGGCGTGTCCCGGAGGGCGCACGCGCCGCAGTGGAAGTCGTCGCCGTCGTCGGCGTCGTCGGCGCCGGCGGGCGCGGCGCCGGCGGGCGCGGCGCCGGCGGCTTCGTCTTTGGAGACGTCGTTGGAGGCGTCGTCGGCGGACGCGTCGGACGCGTCGTCGTCGTCGTCGCCCTCGGCGTAGGAGATCTGCTTGCGCGACTGGCCCGAAGACCGCCGCGGCGCGACGGGCGCGCCTTCGTCGTCGGACGCGTCGTCGTCTTTGGAGACTCGCTGCTTTTTCGACGTCCGTTGGCGTCGATTCGCCGCTCGATCGCGCTTCGCCGAGTCCTTCAGAGACTTGGCGACGCGCTCGGCCTTGGCGGCCTGGTCCGCCGCGGACATGTGCTCGAAGGCGCGGATGTCCGCGTCGGTGGGGGGATTGATCGCGGGGAAGTTCGCCTTGTCAGCGAACATCGACGGCACGGCCTCGCGCCAGAAGCGGTCCTGGGCGTGCGCTGCCAGTTGCTCTTCGTCATAGTTGCCGAGCCCTTTTCGACGTTTCAAGCCGACCTTGCTCGCTGTTACAAAGACTGTCCAGTGGCGGTGGTAATTATTCCAGCTGACGTTCATGTACTGCGACGACATCTCCGGCTTCGACTGGAGGACGCCGCCGATGTCGGCGTTCGTCGCGCGGCAATG
>NW_008705737.1:0-2216 GCF_000186865.1 Aureococcus anophagefferens
GAGCACGGGCCGGGAATCTTCACGGGCCGCTGGACGTCGCCGACCGACGCGAACCCGCTGCCCGCGCCCGCGCCGCGCGGCCGGCCGGGCGAGGGCGTGAAGTGGGACGCCTACGCGGGCCCCGTCAAGCCCCACGAGACGCACGCCGGCGGCATCTGCACGGGTGGATGGACGTCGACGTCGACGGACACGCCCATGGTCGAGGGCTCGGAGGACTCGGTCGTGCCCGTGGACGAGAGCTCGGAGGTGGCCGTCGAGGTGTCCCACGCGACGACGAAGTTCCGCCTCTTCCAGGAGAGCTGGCTCGACGTGAACCCGGCGCTGACGTGCATCAAGTGCGTCGGCGTCGGCGTCTGCCCGTCGATCCGCGCGGAGGCCTGCACGGGATGCAGCGGGTGCTCGCTGCTGTACTGCGACACGTGCATCCGCCTCGGCCTCGGCGCGGCGCCGAACTCTTCCAAGAACCCCATGCGCGAGGGCACCAAGGACTTCCGCCGCCGCGCCGTCGTGGCCCACCGCCTGCAGTACCACCCGAGCGAGCAGCCGAGCGTCGTTTCCGCGTTCGAGAAGTCCATCGACGGCCTGAAGAAGCACGTGAAGACGGTGATGCGGAGCGTCTACTTCCTGGCCAAGAAGAACGTGGCGATAAGAAACGTGAAGGACCTGGTGCACCTCCTCCGCCAGTCCGGCGCGGCGCTGGGGAAGGCGTACGTCAACGATCACGCGGCGGCGGACTTCGTGCTCGCCCTGGCGCACGTCGTGCGCGCGCCCATCATCGCCGCGGCGCAGGCGCCGCGCCCCAAGGCGGTCATGATGGACGAGAGCACGGACGTGTCGCACTCGGGCAACATGATCATCTACCTGCGCGTCTTCATCAAGGGCAAGTACACGACGGTCTTCTGGCGCATCTTGCACGTGCCGGACGCCACGGCGCTGGGCCTCTTCACGGCGCTCGCCGCCGCCTTCGAGATGGACGGCATCCCGACGTCGACGATCGTCTCCTTCGCGTCCGACGGCGCCGCGGTCTTGATGGGCAGCGTCAACGGCGTCGCCGTGCGCGCGCGCAAGCGCTTCAACGCGCGCATCGTCGTCGCGCACTGCGTGGGGCACCGGCACGCCCTGACGGCCGTCGACGCGGCCACGGGCAACCTCGTCGCCGAGACGCTCGACACGTCCATGGCGGAGGTCGTCACGTACCACAGCAACTCGAACCAGCGGCGCGACCACCTCGCGAAGCTCCAGGAGTCGTTGAAGATCCCGAGGCTCGCGGTCCTTTCTTTTGTCAGGACTCGGTGGCTGTGCCGCGGCCAGGTGTCCGCGCGCCTGCTGACGGCGCTCCCGGCCCTGCAGTTGGAGTTCAAGGCCGACGCCGAGGCGAACGTGAAGACGGCGGCGGCGCTCTACGAGCTCACGACCTCCTACGCCTTCGTCCTGTCGTTGGTCATCTTCGCCGACATCCTGCGCCAGCTCAACCTGGTCAGCCTCTGCTTCCAGAAGGAGCACGTGCGCTACAGCGACGTCTCGCGGACGCTCGCGTCGGTGAAGAAGGGCCTGGACACGTGCTACCTGGACCGGGCGGGCTTCGTCGGCGGCTCGCACTACGGCGTTTTCGCCGCGGCGCAGGACACGGAGATGGAGACCTTCTGCTACCGCGGCATGACGCTCACCTTCGACGGCGAGGCCGACGGCCGCGTCAAGGCCGGCGCGGTCGCCTTCGCCGGCGCCGTGAGCCGCGGCTACGACGACCGGTTCCCCCACGACAAGATCCTGGTCGCGTTGGAGAAATTCGACTTCACGCAGATGCCCGTCGGGGAGGCCTGGGACAAGGTCAAGGCCACCTACGGCAACGCCGAGATCGAGGTGCTCGCGTCGCACTACGGCTACAACATGTCCGTCGACGGCACGGTCTACGAGCCCCAGTTGGACCCCATGCAGCTCCGCGCCGAGTGGTCCGCGTTCAAGAACGTGCTCCAGGACATGAAGCTGTCGGGCGTCACGCTCGACGAGGGCTACGCGACGCTCCTGGCGAGCAACGGCATGCCGAACAGCAAGCTCCTCGCGGCCATCTCGCTCGCCATCGTGCTGTCGACGGTCTGCTGCGAGCGCGGCTTCTCGACGATGGCGTGGGTCAAGTCGAAGCTGCGGAACCGCATGAGCATCATCATGTTGGACGCGCTGATGATGATCATCCTCAACGGCCCCCGACATGAGCGACG